>NW_020312082.1:0-107869 GCF_002999335.1 Cyclospora cayetanensis | reverse complement strand
TGTGTGTGTGTGTGTGTGTGTGTGTGTGTGTGTGTGTGTGTGTGTGTGTTTGTCTATGTGTGTCTGTCTGTGTTTGTGTGAGTGTTTGTCTGTCTGTGTATGTGTCTGTGTTTGCCTGTGTGTCTGTCTGTCTGTGTGTCTCTTTCTCTCTGTGTGTCTCTTTCTCTCTGTCTCTCTTTGGTGCATTGATGGGAGCATGCAGCTGAACAGTGAAGGGGGACGAAAGTTTTGAGGTTGACATCAGGCAGCCACTGTTGAAGGAGGCTGGTCAGTGGATGGATCCTGATCATGACATCTGCTTTTTGACACTACCCCAGGCTGTGGGGGCATCTTTTTCGTGAACTGTTGCTTTTGCAGGGATCTACTTCGCTCAACCTCCAATTCGATGGTGAACGAAATGTTAGAAGCTGGAGCTCAGCGCGCTGTGGTGTTTCGAGTTGGAAGCAGTCCTAGCCAAGGGAGAAAACGAGACATGCAGGTTCTCAGGTGATACATTACCCCCGACTCACGCAGCTTTCGGGTTCTAAGCACTTAACAGCACGACGTAGCATAGCCTTCTTCGCACGCCTCGATCGACATAGGCAGCAGCCTCCAGGAGGACAGATTTGGCAAGCCGCAACCCTTCAAGCTCCCCACGCGTGAACACACGCGCATGCAGCCTACACGACACCCCAGAAGCGGCTTAAGACAACTGCCAAAAGCATGCCTCAGCGCAGCCAAACATCGTTCGTGCATGCACACCTGCAGTCACCAACGGTTTGCTGGCTCCTTTCCTACGCAGGTTCGACGCAGAAGGCCAGCCTTCAGTAGTGGCTACCATCGATGGATCCAAAGTGAGTGAGAGTGCTCGTTGCAAGGCATGCTGCTGCTTGCTTCCCTTGCCGCTGCTCGCACTGACGCAAAATAGCTTTTGGCTGCATGCTGCGCATGGGTTCTTGTCACAGTAACCCTTTCAACGCATGCCCTTATTTCGACGGTGTGCGCTGGTGGCTGGTGGGTGCCTCTTTGTTGTCTAGCTCAATCTGCAGGGGAAGCCTATCCAGCCATCCGCCGCAATGCTTCATTCTTGCGTGAGCAACCACGCGCACATCCCGATAGGCTTGCTGGATCTGGCCTTTGCAGCTAGTCGTTCTGGATTGGGAATTTTCGCATCAGCTTTGCCCTCCTGCTTCCAGCCTCCTTGCCGGCAACGTACCCCCAGCAATGCTACGCTGGCGTCTTAATAAGCTTCTCTCTATCTCTCTATCTCTTTCTCTCCCTCTCTCTGTCTATCTCTCTCTCTGTCTCTCTCTGTCTCTCTCTCAATCAATCAATCTATCTATCTATCTCTCCATGTATACATATGCATATATATATGTGCATATGTATTTATGTACCTATTTATCTATATAAATGCGTCCATGGAGCTTGTCTTGCCAGTGTCGCTAATAGCGGCTCTTTGACACTCAGGGTGTGCGCTGCAAGCATTTTCCGCCGACTGTTGGGAAGTGCTTCTTTTGCGGGCCCTTCACTTCTGATTTTAGGAAGAACGTTTGATTTTGTTGGATGAGGCTTCGTCCTCTTCCTCCTCTGCATATCCGCTTCTCTTCGACTTGGAAACACAGCGCATCACCGACCGCATTTCAGTGGATGCGCAAGTAAGGAAAGAGTCTACTCAGGCCTGTGGCTTGCCCCCGTGAGGCAGCTGTTTCCCAGTCACCATGAGAAACATCGTGCCATGAGAGCACGCTCTGGCACTTTTAGAATCGTAAGAAAGGGCACTCCTGATGAGCGACGCAGGGAGACTAATGGCGGCAGCAGGACCTCTTCGCGCTCAACAGTTGGAACTAAGGCATCTATTGCTAGTGGAAAGCCTGTCTCAGCAGGGGTGTGCTGTCGGAGCTGTTGGGGTTCATGAGTTGTCTGAGGTTGTGGTGTCTGCATTGCGGTTGCCTGCCGCGTGCGGCTGTTTCTTGTGAAGCCTCGTGGCTGCAAAGTTTTCGCTATGTGTGATGCTGGTGTGCAGCTCGAGCACATCTTGCCAGCGACTTCAGAGTCAAAGGGTCTGTCAGACCCAACATTTATTGGTCTCAATTCAAAGGCCTTTTTCTGTATCGACACCCGAGTTAAAGGAGGGTCGGCCAGGAAGCACTCGTACACCTACTCCCAAAATCAAGGGTTCTCTTGTGGTGGTAAGCACGCCATGCTAGGAACCCTCACAGAGACCACGATCCTTGAAATCGCATACACTGTGAACGCTTGCTAGCCATAAAGAAATAGGTCGGCGCGTCGTGGGGTGAGCACTTCAAAAGGGAGAAACGGCTTCTAATGAAGGAATAGGAATTCGGGTTGGGAACATTTGGTTTTTATGAACTGTGGAGTCAATTTAAGCGTTTAAAATGCGTGCTTTCCAATAAGGGGTGTGAATGGTCATGTGTATGCTTGTGTGTGTATGGGTGTTTGTCCATGTGCTTCGCGGGGTGGGGTGTCTGTACAGCAACGAACGCTGAAGGCCATCTGGTGTTGGGAAGCGGAAAGGGAGTCTTGCGCCTATACGATGGGAAAACAAACAGCGAGGGCTCTTTTAAAAGGGCGAAAACACAATTGAACGCTTTCGGAGATCCAATTCTCCACATCGCCGTGACTAAAGACGGAGCTTGGATTCTAGGTCAGTTTTCTCGAACCCTGAACGCTTAGCTGCAGCGCGTATCGGACCCGTAAATTGAGCATGAAACCCCGAAAAATGTTGCAGGGAGCGATCGCCATGGGTTAGTCACGGCATGCACGCGCAGTGTACAGCCAGCACGCATGCACTGAACGCATACGAAATGGGTGCCCGTATACTCGAATCCACCCTATTACAGCCCTTGATCAGCGCAAACTTGGACCTCAGGCTGTATGAACACCTCAGGCTGCACGCTTTTATTGACGCTGCCTCCTTCCGAGATCCCTAGGTTTCTCTTCTAGTGATTTGCGCTGCAGCGACTTGCGCACGATACTTGCTCCTCTACCCAGTACGCCTCCAAGGGAGTGCCAAGACGGGATTTACTTCTCCCTTGGGGGCCCTCAAGCCAAAGCCCATACTACTGCGCTTGAGCTTGGAGGATGTCAGTCGCTTCAACCTGCAAACCTGCGCTTTTAAGACGGCCGTCTTTGACGCGAAGGAACAACACATCGTTACAAGCACCAACAACCTCGTTATTATCTGGGATTTCGTGTGAGCCAAACCTTCAAGGCCGCACTTTTCCCTATAGGAGCAGAGCCTGCATTATATGCACGGATACAATGAGCAAGAAGGGCGTTAGAGAAGGGAAAAAAGGGAGGGACAGACTTTTAATATGGGGGGCGTGTGGGTGTACCACCAAGCTTAGGGTCGTTCTCGAGTGTTCGAGTTATCTCAGAGCCGTGAAGAACGGCAAGACTGACGCTTACCAAATTCGGAGAATCAGTGACTACATCAAGGATCTCGCCTTCTTTGAGGCTGGAGATAGAGAGGCGGTCCTCATGGTGCGCTAGGGCGTATGTACACTAGGAAGGGGCCCTCATGCAGCTTTCCCCTTTGGTGTTGTTGTTCAAGGTTGTGAATTAGCTTTTGAAGTTTGGTGGTATCTGTGCAGGTGACGCCGTGTTCAATCACCACGCGTGGTGTTCGTAGAGTGTATCAAGACTGCGAGAGCGAGCCAGAAGCTTAGCGCATCGACAGCAGCTTTCGCCTCTCCAGCTCCAACAGCCGTGGGAACTTCTGCAGCAGCACTTGCTGCTGCAGAAAGTAGAGTAACAGCAAGGAAAGAACTGTGGTAGCTGGCGCCAAGGTTGAAGGTGCTGCTGCAACTGCGACAGGCGTGACAGTACAGCACCTGGGCGTTGGTGCACCAGTGAATTCCTGCCTGTGTGTGAGCACGAGTGTGAAGTGTTACTACGAGTCGTATAAAATTTGAGGATCCGTCTGCACGGACCTGTCTTAACTTTCGAGAGTCTCGAACATTATGTGGCTCTCATTTGGTAGTGTTGCTGCCTATTGCATTCGGGATGTATGTACACTTGGTGGCGCGCTGCCTCCAGGTGCTGTGCAACCTGCTTGCACGTTTCTATGTTTGGTGTTTGCATACGCTGAAGTGTGTTTATGTATGCTGATATGCAGATGTAGCAAGTTAAGTACATATATACGCATGCATGCATATATATGTGATGACCTCCGTGTGCATGCATACACCAATGAATACACCTCTATCTGTGCGTGCGTACATGTATATGCATGTCGGCGTACATCAATATACATCCCCGTACACTTGAACTCCTGTAGGGGCACAGGTATTCACGTACCTGTGTATACGCATGCACATGCCTCCACATGCATCCCGTATACATATATATATATATATATATATATATATATATATATATACATATCACAAAGTACACATGTATTTTTAGCATATATATACACAAATATGTGTGTAGGGGTTTGCTTGTCTAAGCGGCGGCAGAAACTGCATCCCAGAGCTCAAATTGCGTACTGGTTGCTATATCGAGCAGACAAAGGTATCACAATCGAGGAGCATGTGAACAGCAGGATGGTGTATAAGGCTGTAATGTAGCGAAAGCTTGGAGGGCTCCGCAGCAGAAGCCTCGGAGCCTGGGGGTACTCTTTGGTCTCGTATTCGTCGAGCGTTTCTCTCTCGGCAAAACTGCAGTTTATCATGGCCGAAGGCTCAAGGTGCAAAGCCGGCGGATTCGCGTGTTTTGCATTAGTGGCACTTGAGGTGAAGGATGTACTGCAGTATACCGTTAAAGATTAGGTGTTTGGCGCATGGAGTTTGCACACGCTCTAGAGTCTAAAGCTTCTGTACATTAGAGAAGAGAGGCAGTTGCAAGACAGACGATGCCCGCAAGAGCAACACCGACTGGCGCCGTCCAAAGACTCACAGCGCCAAAGAGCTGCAGCTGTTGGGGTTGCTGCTCGCGCATTTGTTGCTGGCGGGTTAGGGCATTGAGTAGGGGCATAAATCTGATTGCGTCAGAGCTCCAGAGTGCAAGCGGTCTTGCTGCTCCAATCTGTGCTTCTGCAGCCTGGCTACCACCGGCAGGCGCAAGCGGGTACCTGAAATTGAATGCATATGGCTTCTTTCTTTCTGAAAAAAAATCCTCCAATGGATGCTCAGTAAGTGAGGGGAGGCGGACCCCGGGAACTCTTTCCTCCTCGACGCCGCAATGCGACATTAAAAAAGACGGCTCCAAGCTCTCCAGGAGGGAGGATACTGGCGGTAACAAACGACCCACACCCATTCTTCCGATGTACTCGCTGCTGCTGTTGCCGCTACATTCACTGCTGTTCGTGCAAACGTCGTTCTCAGTTGAGAAAGCGCTAGCCGCTACCGCAGCAAAGTCGGCGTTTGCTTGTTTGTACAAAAAGTTATTCACAGAATGAGTCCACCTGTCAATCAGCGACGCCCCCATGAGGAAGTCTCCCCCGTAGGAATAGCTGCTTTCTCCCTTGAGGGAGGAAGAGATTCGCAGCACGCCAGGTGTCTGCACACCTGCAAGCAGCGTGGCGGCCTGGCAGGTCTCAGCAATTAGCAGCATCCGCTTAAAACGCCCCAAAGAAGCCATTATTGCGACTGCATCACTCAGCTGCTGCTGTTGAAGCACCTCCCAATCGCTAAACTTCAAAAAAGGGTCGCCCCCGTGGCCAGACAGAAACACGATCACGCCACTCTCCTGGTCGCTGTGAAGGCGCCTCTTTCTGGGGGTTTGGGGAGGCTGCATCCCCGTAAGAACCCCTAAAAGGGCTGCCACTGTCACGTCATCTCCTCCGTAGTCGACTTCAGCTCCCTCCCACCCCAATGCCCCCGCAGCGCACTTGGAAAAACTACGGGAAGAGAAAATCTCTGCATGTAAGTCCTGATGCTGCTCCTGTGGCCCCTCCTGATCTTGGTGTTGCTTCTCGATGCGTTGCTGAATGCGCCTTTTGAGTTTCTCTGCGCAGATGTTGTGCCCTCCGAAGAGGTTGTGCTTTCGGCTGGGGTGTCTGTACACCCCAGCAGGAAAAGGGTTTCTGGCAGTACAGGGCCCGTCAGCCCCGGCAAGCATGAGCACGATGTTCGAGTCCCTTAGGCCCTGCTGCTTCAAAATAGAGTAGAAGGAGAGTGCATTGGCTGCATGCCGGTAGTTTTGCCAGTGACGGGAAGTGGACACCACAACGGCGTGCAAAGAAGAGAGCGAAGAAGCGCGCAACGCAGTCAAAGCCGACAGATAAGTTGAATTACGCGCAAGCCACTGCTGCTCCTCTTGGTGCTCAGCCGGAGGTTCTTGCAGCCGTTCGCGTTCATCATGACTGTGGAGGGATTGCCGCTGCTCCGGATTGCCAGGGGCAGCGAGAGTAGCGAACGACGATGCCGTCGAGAGGAACAGCCAGAGAGGCAGGACCAGCAGCAGGAAGAGCAACAGCATCTGCTGCAGCCTCTGCGCGCGTGCTACGAAACGGCTGGCCGACCCCATCCGCTATGTGCTTACACGCGACCAGAAAGAAGCGCCTGCATTTGAATCTGAGTCTTTTACTGCAGCAAAGACAGCGGGTAAAGAAACTAGCCAGGGGAACAACAGCCTATGGTGAGATGCATGCCTTCAGACACGGGCAGTGTTAACCTTGGCTTTGGGGCCATACGAGGTGAAGCCGACGCCACCACTCTAGCGGCAGCCACAAGCAGTCGACTCGTAGCAGCACCAAATAAATCCCCAAATAAAAATAGAAACATGCAGACAAACAATATTTCAAAGTGGGTCCTTTTTACTCGAGTGTATGCATAGCTGATCGGCTCCACGGTGAGCCCCCGAATGCAGTTTATTGAAAGATAAGCGGCTTCTAACCTTCGTTGCTTGCTTCGCCTGTATGTAATTCAAAACAACTAGTCATGGGCATCATGTGCCTGAGCCCTTTTGCAGTCAACGGAGATGCTTACCCACTTCAAGGCAGTTACGGACAGCGACTACGCTTGCTGTTCAGGCTTCAGGCACAGTTCCTCACAGGCTGCGCCTACTTCTGCCTCTTTTTCTCCCTTACTTTGCTTACCTAAGCGAGTCACATCCCGCGAAGCAACGCCTCCTCTCGTAGCGCCAGTCCCTATTCCTGCAGTGCGTGGCAATTCCTAGCGTAAATTTCGGCCTTCGGCTACCAGAAACTACCGATACCCTGGTGAACTGTTTGTCTTTTAATCACGCGCTGCTACTAACATCCATTTTGTGCTTAGATCTGTTCATTTGGAGGATTAATGCAGAGCAAAAGTTTACTGTCTCTTTGTATCATGCCTCGATCACGAGGCGTCCGGATCCAACGGAACGCATTAAAGCGCAAGAGCTAAAATGCAGCTTTCCTCCAATGTTTGCAAACGTAAATAGCAATGGAATGTGCTAGCATGGAGCGCCAAACAGAGAATTAAAATAACGGCCAAAGCTCTTGTTGACAGCCGATTAAGGACGTCAGTAAAAGCAAAGAATGGAAACATGCTGAGGTAGCAGATTAGTGGAGCCTAATTTTCCTACATGTCTGCTCCCTTTGACAAAACTGACTGACAGAGTAGTGCGCGTTTTTTTCCTCAAAGCACTGCATACGTCGTCGGGTCTAACGCGGCAACACGTACAAGTGCCTCGATTCAAATGTGCATGCAGATGATGGGCACTCAGTAGCGTGACAACCTGAAGCAACACATGTATCGTGTACACCAGAGCGAATCGGCTGTATTTATGTCGATAAACACAATCATGCACCCAGATGCACATAAATCTATGGTTGTCTACACACACATCCAACTGTACGTTTACGAACGCAGCTGATGCGAGGAAAATCCGTACAGGGCAACCGCATTCCCGTGTCCGGGAAATTCTTGCATTGCAGAAATCCGCGGCAGTCAACAAAGAGCCGAGGGTAACGACAAAACAAGAGAACCCCAAACCCACGGGGGGATACCCATGCACGACGGCAGTGAGGCACCAATAGGGAAGGCACAGGAAATAAGAAGGCTGCTGCTCAGGCGACAAAAAGCAGCAGCCGCAGTTATTACTGCTGCTCCTGTGGGGGCTTCTAAGCGACACATGCGGCTTTGCGCTGCAGCTCCGATACGGGGGCTCTCAGCCGAAGGCCCTCTTAGGGGCCCCCACCTAAGGGCCCACTGACGGGGGACACTTTCCAGGGAAACGACCTGCGTGAATACGGGCGTTGTCGTCACATCCGCTAAGAGCGCGGCCAAACAAAACTGCTCAGCAGCACCCGCATCTGCAGAACAAATAGATCCCTCCCTGTTGCTCCGGGGGAGGGAGGAAAGACCCCCAAGCATTCGGGAGACTGGCCAAAGGCTGTAGGGCCCCCTATATCATTACTGGAAGCCTCAAAGGCCACGAACGCTCCACAAGAAACGGAGCACACCAAGCTGCTAGGCGGGGTGCTATAAGAGACGGCAGCTCGCGGCCAGGGGAGCTGCCTCCCGTATCCATTTATGCCCGTACATACTTCATTTGAGTGTCTCTTGCTTTCCTTCCGTCCCTCCCATCCTTCCCGTCTTGCGATTTTTCGAGCCCTTCTTATTTTTCTGCTACTCTCCACCACGTGCTCCCGCCTCTGGGCGCCGCCATCCTGCTGGCTTGGGATGCCTTTCCCGCAATTCGTTCGCTAGGCTCTGGTGCCTCACCTTGCGTGCCTTTGGGCTTTTTAATTCCTTCTTCCCTGCAGTCCCCTTCGCAGCACCTCTCTCTCTCTGCCCTCTCTCTTTTACACTTCCCTTGCTGTGTACCTCGTCCGTCTTCAGTCCGAATCCTGTTGAGTGACAGCAGCAATGTCTGTTCTGAGGTCGTGCTTGCAGATAGGACAGAGTGTGCTTCTCTTCAGCCAGCAGTCAATGCAGCGCTGATGGAAGGAATGTGTGCAGGGCAACCTTCTTTGGGTTTCTCCGCCTTCGTACTCATCGAAACAAATCGTGCACTTCCTATGTTCAGCATCCAGCCGACTGCCCCGCTCCGAGTCGTACTTGCTGGTGGGTAGGAACTCAATGAAAGCATCTACCAAGCGCCGCTCGCGCAGCTCTTCCTCATACTGCTGCTGCTGCAGTTGCTGCTGATGGTGGTGCAGGTGGGCATGGGGGTGAGGGTACGCCAAAGGCTCCACTCGTCCGCGGGCAGAGGGGCCCCCATGCGCGCCTCCCCCCAGTGGGCCCCCGTGGTAGGAGGCACTCATGGGGCCCCCCCCTCCGTGACGTCCAGAAGCGCCCCTCGCGCCGGCGTAATAATAGCGAGGCTGCAGGCTCCCCTCCACATGTATCTCTTGCAAGGATCGAGGCCGCTCGACAGGGGTCCAAGGAGGCCTCTCGTAGCTAGCTGCAACCCGTTGCGCAGCTGAAGGGAGAACTCGACGCGGCACTGCTGGTGTCACTAGCCCCTCTTCAATGAGCGCCTCTGCCCATGTGGGGGCGATTGTGCCGGGGGAAATGCGGCTGCTGCTGCTGCTCCGCGCGTATATCCAGCCACTCGAACCGCCTCCTGCTTCCAACGAACTCTCCGACGCTCTGCCAGTGAGCACTTGGGAAGCCGCAGAAGCCTCCACGGGATAATCGTGCAGCTGTTCACTGTAAGTCCGCTGCAGGGTGTGCCCCGACGGGGGCCCCTCGGAGTCTTCCACGTAGAGGCCCCCTCGTGCTCCTCCCCCCCTGGAAGCTCCCAAATTCAAGGAGCCTCCTCGCACCATCTCGGGGTAGCGCAGCACCTCTCGCCTTTCTCTGTGAAGCTCGGGGGGCCCCCCAGGTGACCCTCTCTCGGAGTCGTATGCTCCGGGGCCCCTAAGACACTCCCGCATTTGCCTGCTATCCTGCCTGCGCTCAATGTACAGCTGCTGCTGCTGCTGCTGGAGCCGAGCACGCGCCGCTTCGCTCCGAGCAGACTCCGTCGAGAGGCGGCTCGCAGGAGCGTGCATGCCGAACTGGCCGCTGCCGCTGCGAGCAGGGGACTGCGATTCCAGTCGCCGCGCTGCTGCTGCTGCTGCGGTGTACCGTGTGCGATGCTGCGACTGAGGGAGGTCAGTTCCACTCCCCTCGTACAGCCGGGGAAGCTGATGCTGCGAGGCTGGAGCGCTGTGACTGAGCACACGCTGGAGGGGCGAAGCCGAGGCAGTAGCAGCTGCTGCTGCTGCAGCAAACGACGAGGCGATCGAGCCGCGAGATCCGGCGAAGCTCAGCAAGGATCCCTCATGAGCACCGACAGTTCTGTGATGCACTGTATGCAGAGCTGTCGAAGGGGCCCCTGAAGCCGTGCGCGAGGGGACAGAAATCGGAGAAATGGAAGCTGCATTCCCCACGCCAACAGAGCGGGTGCGCTGTATCTGTGCAGGCCGCCTAATGCTGCTGCTGCTGCTGCTGGTAGTAGTGGTCGTCGTCGTCGTTTCGTTGCTGTTGTAATTACTGTAAGCGACGCCACCCAAGTTGCTGCTGCGGGGAGCCCGCTGCTGTAGAACGTCGATTGCATGTGAAAAGAGATGATCTGCCAGCTCATGAGGCGCGAACATGACGCGGCACTCTGGACAGCTCACCTGCTGCTGCTGCTGCTCCTGCTGCTGTTGCGGTGTCTGCTGCTGCTCGAGCTGCTGCTCCGACGGCTGGAGCTCAGGGCTGCTGCTGCTGCTGCGCATGGATCCTGCGCGAGCAATGGAGGGGGGGGGGACGGCTCCCGCGGATCCTTCAATGGGAACTTCATTGACATCGGACTCGTCGCTCCCTGACTCCTCTTCGATTGTTGCTGCTGCTGCTTCTGCTGCTGCTGCTTCTGCTTCTGCTGCTTCTGCTTCTGCTGCTTCTGCTTCTGCTGCTTCTGCTGCTGCTATTCCTGCGGGTGCTGGTGAGGGGGCTGCTGCTGCTGCTGCTTCTCCATCATCACTGGTACTCGCAGCTGCAGCGGGGGATGCTGCTGCAGCTACAGCGGGGGCTGCTGCTGCAGGTGCTGCTGCAGCCTCCACTCCCCCTCCGCTGGTAGGAGAGGAAGGGCTGCGGTGTGGGGCCCCTGAGCTGGAGGGTGGCATATTACTGCTGCTCCCGTGGCTTGTACGTGTTGCCACCTCGTCATGCGTTTGAGTGTCTTGAGCTGCTGCTGCTGCTGCTACTCCGGGGGGCGTTGCGCGTGGTGTAGGGGTGTCGCAGACGGAGGGGGAAGCGCCCAAACCACCACCAGAAGTCGATGGATCTCTTCTCTCAGGAAAGAAATCAGCAAGGCTGCCCGTAGGGGGCCTCGCTGCGGGCTCGAGCGAGGCGTCCATACGGCGTCACCGTGGATTGGAGTGTACAGGGAGCGTTTGAAGGATCGGCGTTTGCGGCGTAGGCCTAGCGGCTTATGCAAGCAGTAGTAGTTTCCCGAGTAGCAAGGAAATGAGTTTCATAGGCGGAGGAAATACCCCGAGGGACGGGCAGAAAGAGACAGCGAGTGGAGCCTCCCCCGGAGCAACAGCAACAGTCCCCTGACCCTGCAGGCCTTAAGGGAGGCAAACCGAAGCTGAATATCTGGAGTCAGAAGAGCAAACCACTAGCCCTATTGCAACTTTTTGGTTAATCCATGCGCCTTTAACTCCGAAAGAAAATTCCTGGGTCCAAATAGCCGATATACCGTGAAATCTTGGGTAGCCTGTAGTGCTCTGGCTGCAGCCTAAGGCGCGCTGGTCGACCCCACGCGGTTCCTTGTGGCGGAAATGGGGGAAGGAAACAGTCCTCGCATTCGTAAATTGGCCTTGTACGTGGAATATTCGAGAAAAAAATATTCCTCGACAAATTCTGCCGGCATTACATACGCTTCGCCCATCGCCAGCTTGCCCTTGTGCCCGAACACGTTTGCAATGCGGGTCTGGCTGAAGATAGGCGTGGCTCTCTGTGCAACTGACTATGAAACACTTATACACGTGGAAAAGCTGACAATCTCCGGGTACTTAACCTGCTCTTGGCTCTAGATTTTCGCCCTTGGCTGGGGGATCAGATCCATGACATCACAAAGCCGAGTCTCCACTTCGGGAGCTTGGTGGGTGCTGGCGTGCTGCACAACGATTCTGTGTTGGTCAAACTTCATTCGTTTTGACATCATTCCGCATGCCTTCAAGTTGGCTCGAATTCGCTTTTACGGAACGCAAAATGTGCTGGCTAATTATACGCAATGTAGGGCGATAGGAGGCCCATGGAAGATGAATTAACAATTAAGCCGATATACTCCTACACTAGTTCTCTTTGAAACAAAGTAAGTTAGGCAAGACCTGCATGGTAGAACCATTCTTGTCTTCAATGTGTTTCAGAGGAGGCTTAATGCGAGAACCGTGCCTTACAAGCAAGATTAGGCGGGGTCGAGAGCCCTACGGATCCTGGGAAGGCCTCTAGCTTCGTCACTGCGCCTCCAACAGGCGCCGTAGCTCTAAGCCTGTTAGTTCATCAATCACCTAAGTGCTTATCTTCATGAAATACCCTTTCTTGGAATTGTGCTCTACTAATGACCGCTAGTGCTCTCCTCAACTTTCTAGCGTGACAGGGTGGCAAGGGTCTCTGGTGGGGGCTGATGGCGCGTGCGAAATCCTAAATTCGATAAATGAGTGGCTCACACATGCTTGCAACCAATGCACAGCCTATCTCTACAACGAATCGGCTTTCCTTAATGTGAAATTGTATGCAAAGGCTCCGTGAAGGTGCCACGGAGATCAATCTTCGTTCCCACGCTCACTGGGCCGGTTTAAAAAAAAGCCTGCAACTAAGACTTTGGCACAACTATGGTTATTTGTTGCTCGAAGCGAATCAGTGCTAATGGATAACAGCCGAATTTTCAAGGTCAATGCTTTAGACTATTTTGTCATCGGAATTGGTCTCCAGGCGAGCTTTTGCGTGCAAGTAAAGTCGAGCCATGAATGAATTAGCTAGAGCGAAAAACGCCTCTTTAGGCAAGTGGGCGTCATATGCTTTCTAGCAACAATCAGCAAGCTAGAAACATGTTTTTCTTCGACCTCATTTTTAAAGCCGCCCAGAGTCAAGCTCAAACTTTGTACTAAGTTTAACAACGGCGCTACACTGCGGATTATAGCAAAAATACAAAGAATGCTTCCGCGCAGCCATATCCCCTAGAAAAACCCTTTTTTCGACCATTAGCAGACGTCCTCAGTGTGTAATGGGCTTTACTAGGGGCTTAGGGCCCCGATCGACTGTGGCGGTGCAGAGCCCGTGGTTCTTTAGATCTTTGTGATTGTTGAGGTAGTTGAGCTGCAGAAAATACAGCCAAGAGCGCGAATGCAATGATAGCTAGCTAGAATTATTCTTTCCCTCAAGATCCAGTGCAGGAAAGACGAAAACACAAGCACACCTTCTAACCAGCTGCGATAGAAGCCCCGAGCACAATCGAAACGGAATACGAAATCATGAGCAAGAAACGTAGGCAAAAATAGTCGACATGCAACCCCTGTGCTAAAGTTTTGCTTATAGATAAGCTGGACGCGATGGCAAAGCAAAAAGCTTTCCCGTAGTCAGCCTTGCTACTCACCTGTGGACGATGGGTAGGTGTTCTCGATTAATGATTCGAACGACTAGCCCATCCGCTCGTTAGTACCAGCTATAAGTGTTTCATGACACCAACAGTTGAATTTGATGCAAAAGTACCTGATCATTCAATGGAGAGATGGACGCTTTTGCATCACTTGTTGTCGCAGGGTGGTGACACAATGGACTCCAAACAAAAGCGAAAGCACCAATGAGTCCACGCAGTATAAAATTGCCGCTGCAAGTTTGCATCAAAGCTAAGGTAGTGGATGTGTGCGGCAAGTCATTGAGCACCTCGTTTTGATTGCGTCTAAACGCCGCTTGGCATCGGTAAGTGAACTCATGTCCCATCGCACTCCTTTTGGCTGAATAATACAACTGACACACACCAGATAAGCCTGCTGCAGCCATGCTGCCTTCATTTCAGATATGCAGGCGGGTCCTCCCACGTGTGAACAGCCCTAAAGCCTTGAATACGATTTCTGATTGTTCTCCGAGCTCCTAGCGGATTCTCACTTCGTGCCACATTCCGTAAGTCTTTCCACTGGACAAAAAGCTCTTTCTGGCCTCTTGTTCGCGCGACATTGCAGCAAGGATCAACCTTTTCCAGTTCTACACCATCTACCATGGCTTGGGCGGCTGCTACCCCTCTTTTTAAATATAGAATATGGGCATGGCAGGGCGAGCTGAGCTGCAAGAGCAACGTGAAACACGGGATGCTGCAGCATGGTGGGAGAAAGCTGAGGCCTGTAGACACCTTCTGCCGATATGTTGGACTGCAGAATTTGAATGAACCAACGAAGCAGGTTCGTTGCTGGGTGTTATGCACAGCTTTTGAAGTGGACGGACACCTGACCCCTAGGCCGCCTTCGGGAAATTCTACTTTTCTGCGTAGTGCGTTTCCGCTGCCAAGCTCTCAGGAAACGTGCTGCTGTGAGGGCAGCCAGTTGAGTCGACAAGGGGCTCGCATGAAGGGCAGTCACGTTAGAGGTTCGATCTTATCAACAATGTCTAGGCATGTTTCACGCAGGAAATTTCTTCCTACAATGACCTAGAACGAGGTCACACCTGCAAAATTGTGCACTGTGCAGCTGCATGCTAACGCATTTGAGCGGAAAATGGTCCCCTCGCTGATTATCTGGATGCATCCGCGCAGGATCTGCTCTGGTTTGCGGTGAGCGCGTTTGGTATGGTCGTGGGACTGCGGATACCAGGCACTTGGAGGGTTCGCTTGGTGTTGCATCTGCAATAGAACAACTTCGAGCTCCAACGATACCCACATCACGGTCTTACGCTGTCGTGCGGAAGCCCACGATAACGTGCTAGATGGTCAGCCAACAAATCTTACGTGTGCGCCTCTTGAGCAAAATTTTAGGTGGGAACAAAATGTTTTTTTCGGATTGTATATACCCAGACTAGTTTTGTCCCACGTTGTACGCAGTGCGAGGTAATGCTATGAAGAAATCCAGTGACACTTGGTCTCACCGTCTGTTGGAAACTTGGGGACTAGAGGAAGCTGACGGGCGTCCTATTGACAGATGTGCTGGCAATGGGACAAAATTTTACGTATGTCATGGAATAGCCGCACATGTCCGGTCAGCTGAGCTGTCTGGCAAGGTTATCGTTTGTTTGCTGATACCCTTGTGCTCTCATGTGGGATAATCATATGCTTAGCACACTGTGTCGCGACGTACTTTGTCAAAGGAAGCACAGGCAAATAGACAGTGAATTTGTCAGCTAGGAGGCAGGCAATGCATTACACAGCTGCAAACATGAAAACAGCTTTGAAGAGGGATAATGCAACCTTTCGTTACCCCGCTGGCCTGTGTTTAAATGACTAACAATAATTCGAAGTTGATAAAAGATGCTATGTTAGCCAGTGGATCCCATCACATCTTTGGCTCTATCTTTGTACCATTAGGCACACCATGTACAGCGCCGAATCGCTGCTCACTCAAACTGCCACACGAGATGCCGTACAAAAACAGAATTGCTTAAAGCAAGGAAGACCGCCGGATTACACCAGACCGACTACAAGAGGCTCGCCTGAGCTTCAGAGACACATGGAAATAGAACTTGAGGTGAGATGCGTATAATCGCCGCAAGCCTCGGCCATGATTCCGGTACGTGGGGTGTTGCAACTGCTAAAATAGGTGGCCAGTCACCAGGGAAAACTTCACTACAGCTACCTTACTGGTTTCAACGCTTCCCAATAAAGGCAGCAAAGACTGTCTTCACAGCGGAAACATTTTCCTAGTGCCCAATGGGAATCCCACGAGCCATTTGACAGAGGTGTCATGTGTGAAAGCAACGTTGTGACTCCCCGGAAATTGTCCTAAACACGTTTGAAGAACTTTTGAACTCGGATGGTGTGAGCAGTTGCACAACACTCTAGTCGGCATTCAATAAACACGGTTGTTGGGAGTGTAGCGCACTAGGTAACAATAAAGTAATCCCGTATTCGCAGGCAAGCATATTAAAACTTCGACGATTGTGGTATTCAGTAATAAATTATCGTGGACCGCTGCACTTTGCGCGTGGCATAACACCTTTTCATC
Source organism: Cyclospora cayetanensis (assembly GCF_002999335.1). NCBI lineage: Eukaryota > Apicomplexa > Conoidasida > Eucoccidiorida > Eimeriidae > Cyclospora > Cyclospora cayetanensis. The sequence goes on along the minus strand of NW_020312082.1, from coordinate 91,806 downwards.
AGCACATGTAGGATGAGCATACGAGGTACGAAAAAGAGCAGCTTTCCCAGAGAAACCCGCCCACAAGATGTGCTTTCTTTTGAATTGAAAGCCGACAACGCAAAATAATTTGCACATCTTCTGCATTGTTGCGCCGCCTTTTGTGCTCACGCACAGCTCAGTAATCGAGTTGACATTTTCTTTCCTCTGCTCCAAGCATTCGATCAAGCGTACGCTCATCGGTAGAACTTCAAAGCTAAAGACAGTAGGACGTCGAAATAATAAATGCGCACACCTAAACTTGACGCATATTTGTGGGCCAGTTCCGTATGTTTGAGGGTTCAGCAGGTGTTCCCCTTCACATGTGGAACCTTCGATCTGGTTATATCAAATAGATTCGTCGTCTAAAAGGTGTGATTCCTGTCAGCGCAGCGCTGTACGAGCAGTTTGGCTTCAAGGGACTCCAGCGCAAGGGTTGTTTGCTGGACGTACAGTAACACTGCCATTAGCGTATACTGCCAAAACTAGTGCCTCGGAGCTTTGGGGTTTAGCCCGAAGGCTTGTGGCTTGTTGCCGCCTGCATCTGCATCTTGCCAAGCCGTTGCGTAAGCGAGGCGTAGCATTCCTTGTTTAGGCGTGTGTCAGGGCCAAACGGCAGCCTGCGTCAGCCGGAGTGCAAGCAGAGACATAGACAGGCAGCACAAAAAATATAGCATCATACACTGCCAACAAAAGAGCACGTGCAACAACAGCACCGGAATTGCCGTCGGCAACATCAAACGCGCCGATGGCATAAAAAGTGGCAAAAAATCAACGTTTGCATACTCAGCAGCAGCCTACTGAAATCCCAGCTCATTGCAAATAGCTTCCATCTGTTTGAATGGAACGCTGTACTGGTGTCCCAAATCACCAACTGTCTCATCGGGGTACCTGCGAATGCGCAGCAACAAGCACAGTCGCACGTTCAAGGCTTGCTTACCACCTGCCGTGTCTGCTTAGCCCTAGAGGCCTTCGATGCAGAGTTTTTCTTCACACGCTTCATGCGCCACAGGCTTTGGGTTGTGCCAGAGAATATCACAGCACACTGGAGAGCATAGTGGTCAGAGGGGGCTGTATCCCGGTGGGGGTTTGGAGTAAACAGAAGGCTTGTTATGCGCACACGATGCCCAAGGGTGTGCGCTGGATGTAGGAGCCAGACTTTAGGATGCAGGCATTAAATATATGATTGTGCATAAGGGAATAAGATTGCGTTTACAGGAATATGGTGCTGTTGGGGTCGGCGACGTGCAGTAGTTCCACCAGCCCCCAGGCGGCAGCTGGGTGTACATAGTCCCCCAAAGGAGCACGCGGGTTGATGGGGGTGTTACAACCAGCTCTACAAAGAGCGTCTCCCAGAAAATCCAAGGGAAAGCCGAACCGAGCAGCTAGAGACTGAAAGGCAAGCAGAGACGAATACACATTGAAAGAAGAGACACATGGTTTGAATCGAAGTCCAGAGACCACATCTGCAGAAGGGCCTAGCGATAACGGGCAGAGTTCGACCTAAGTGTCAAATATTTAGTTTAGGTTATACTAAAGTAGCATATGAATGGAACATATTTCGGAGCCGACATCAAGCTTTCAAGACGCATGCGCAGTTGCAACACAGCACGCAAGCTGCTACCGTCAGAAACAGTACGGTGGGAGCACCTCGAGAGACTCTGAAAGAACACCGTTTTTCTGCGCTCTAAGGAATTTCTCCTTCTTTTCGTCATCAGTCAAATCCTGCAAAAGCAACATCAATCCAAGTGTCTGAACATATCGTGCCCAGAAGTTGCACATTGGGTTTCGTGGATACGTATATCATGCTTACTACGGAGCCATTAACTGTAGATCTTATGCACTCAACTCCAGCCCATTGCTAGAAGCCACCCTAAGCCGTCACCCCCAAAATTTTGGCCCTACCGCGAAGAGATCTTCTCTGGTAATCGGCTCTTCCAGGGGAGTCTCGCCATCAACCCGCAGATCCAAAACCTTTGGAATAGATTCTCCTAACAAGTCCTCTGAACATGGTATAGTCGTAGAAATATGATGCGAATGTAGTAGTTGCAGTGCTATCACACATATACTTGCAGTCTAGGTACTAACGTATGCACAAGCAGCAATATCAGGAGTGGCAGTATAGCTGGTTCTTTTCTTGAACAACGTGGAGCTGCACAAGTTGCGGCATCACAGCTCCCAGAGGGAAGATCGGCAACAAAAGCACTCTATGCAGCAGGATTTGACCAGTAAAGGATAGCAGGATAGTCGCACCTTTGCTAGGGTAGACCAGTTCGAGTTCCTTCTGCGTTCGTTGCTGAAGCATAGCCTCTTCCTGCCCCTCACGGTGCATTTGCTGTAATTGCTGCAATTCCTCAGCTGTCCAGACAACGCCCTCCAAGTTCTTTCGGAAGAACACAGAAAATGAGTCTTCGTCTGTAGTACCTGATTCGTTTGCTGCCTCTGTCGGCGTGGATGTTATTCCACCTTCTTCAGGAGCTTGCCCTAGTGCCCCTGCTGCAACAGTTGCTGCTGCTTTTACGCTATCTTTAGCTTTCCATGACTCTGCAGTAATTTCTTCTGTTACATGCCCTGTTGTCGCGTCCACTGGAGGTTCCCGTGGTGCATGGGTGTCAGAAGTGACCTGCTGTATTGGCCGACTTGTTTCGCGCTCCAACTCGGTGATGTCTTCCTTGTTCAAATGGCGCAAGGATGAATTCGCGTCCAAGTTGAACACGCCGCCCTAAAAAGTGCCAACACGTAACTCTCACTCTACACTCACATATGAAGGGCAAAAGGTGCAACGTGTTCAACTCCATCCTAGCCTCCAGTGGGGCACCGCTTCACAAGGGCTTTACATGCCAGCCCAAGATATATGCTCCAGGATGCACACCCAAAGAACTATGCAGTTCTTGGTGAGCTGGTTCAAGCTTACAGGGTCGGCAACAGCTGCTGCGACTTCAGCTCGTGCCATCCACCGTCGCATGACTGAAGCTGTATCTCCGGGGTTCATGAGCGGTTTTTGTATCTCCTCGACCTGCACACAAACTGCAGTTTCTTCGGTACGAACCTCGCGAGAACTCAGCCCGTAGTGCTCACCGTTTAGCACTAAAAGCGCGTTAGTCTTAATCCATCGTCCTAAAATTCAAGTTTGCCAGGGAGTGTCTCACTGCAGCAATGAACCGTGCGGCGGCTTCCGGGTCAGGCGTTTGAGGCTTGACACCGTCTATCAGGGCTCTCCGAAGACTGCGCAGTTTAACACAAGACTCGACGTTGCATACGCCATTATCAGGAAAGGCTGCGGTGCCTCATCTTTCTGGCAGCTGCACTAAGGCTTCAGCTTATAGGCTGATAAACTTGCCGGGTTCGTTGAACCTCCAGGTCGCCCTCGCAGCGGAGCCCCCTATAAATCAGACATTCTCGTAAGTCTGTAGGAGACAGGCTGCAAGACAGCAGCAGCATCAAGGCGGCTCGCACTGGCAGGCTTGCTCTTAGTGCACCAGCGGGTGTCGATACACTCTATCGTATTATGACCGCGGTAGGCGTGGCACATGGTGCCTCTACAGTCGACAAAGCTGCCTACACTGCAGCCGTAGGTAAATCCAGCCAGACACGCATGCAACACACACTGGACACGGCCACGTGTTGGCAGCATCAGCGAGCACACACCTCTCGATATCCTCAACAGTAACTTGCTTGCATCGTTCCATTTGCGCGAGGGCACTTTGATGCAGTTGCTGCATGAGAGGCTTGTGTATTTGCTGCTGCTGCCGCTGCAATTCTTGCGACTTTTGCTCTAGTGCCGCGTCCAGCTGCGCTTCTGACATGTAAACCCCATCGACGTAGCCCTCTGTGGGGATTTCATTCTCTCCTGCTGCTGCAGCACCCACTGCGTGCTCTGGCTGCTGTCTCGGCAACACAGGAGGAACTCGAGGCATCTGAAGGAGACTGGCGCTAAGGCTGTCAAGCAGGACAGCTCGACAATCTGAAGGAGGGCAACTCTTGGGATCGATGCTCCTCAGATCGAACAGGTGCTGCCGCTGTTGATGGTGCGCATGCTGCCCTTTCTCTTGCTGCTGCGCCGATGTAGCGGATGCCAAAGGATCGACGGAACCTGAAGGCTGCCCGACGGACCTTCCTGGCTGGGGAGGCTGCGGCTGCTGCAGCCCTAGTAGCTCCTGCTGCAGACTCTGCTGAAGCTGCTGATGCTGCGATCTTGCGACAATGGTCCCCAAGCTGTCCAGCGTTGGATTCTCGCTGTTTACCCATTCGGCGAGTTGCTGCTCAGCTAGCCGCTGGTTCTCTTCACTCTGCTGCATGCGCTCTTGCTGCTGCTGCTGTAGGTCCCGTGACGCCCAGCCCCCCTCATCTGAGGGACTAGCAGCAAGCTGACTGATGCATCGCGGGGTGACGGTGCATGCGTGATGGGCATGGATGCCACGGAAAACGGAACGCGGTGTGGCTGCATTACCAGATTGAAAAAAGAGTTGTGCTGCTTTGGATTGGAAGTAGGCTGATGCGTTCTTCCTCAGGAAAGCTGTGCTAGAGCGTTTCGTTAGGGGGAAGCTACCAGAGCTGGAGTGACTGTTGCCGCCGCTAGATGGAAGCTTGCTGCTGGGCTTGACATTGCTGCTGCCGTATATTTGGCTATCCAGTAATTTAGGCCGACAAGGCTGATGAATCCCACATGTGGGCGACACATACACCATCAACAGCAGTGATAGCAGCAGCACTCTACCATTGTGCAGTAGCAACTGATGCATGGGCAATACTGAGCGTGTATTCTTCACCGCACCAGTTAGACGAAGAGGGCCTTGTTGCCCTCTAGGAGCCTTCGCCTGTTCAATGGATCTCTTACGCCAGCTTTCCACGGAATTCGCTGAGTCATGCAGGTTGACGCTACAGCGGCACCAGAAGTATGAAGGAACACTAACTGTACGAATTCGTGATGCTGCTAGTCTTCCCTCATGGTGTACATGAGTGTCAGAACGAAGCACAGGCAGCACCCGATAGAATCTCCCAATCTACTTTGACAATATTTCTATAGTAGATGGAATTCCCGTATGTTCAGAGGCAAGACACCTGGGAACTTCCCCATACCCTCGCGGGCTGAGTACCCGTCCCTGCTCCCTGTCTCCTCGGACTGGCAATCGCCAATTTCAAGCGTATACCCTCCTCCCACGCCCTTTATCATAGTTTTTTGTTGGTGGTATTTCTTTTTCAGGTGCATAGGAGCTATGCATGGATGTACAAACGATTTCTATGACTACGAATTCTTGAAAGCTTGTGCAGACACACGTTCGACCACGAGACGATATCGAACCCCTCTGTTCCCCATACAAGACGGCAAGCCGTGAACTCTAGCCCCCAAAACTTTGACCATGGTGCGCGCACTAGCTGTATTCGGCTGCTTGCTGGCATGTGTAGGACCTTTCGATGTACTTACACAAGTCGCAGCCATAGGCGTTCCTCGCCATCAGGCAGGTTTCGTGGGGCTGCCCGTAGGAGGGCCTCTACAATACACATTACGCTGCAACAGGCAAAATTTGAACCAGCAACAAGTGGCAGCAGCAAGGAGACCCTTTGTAGGTGGTAACTGGAAATGCAACGGGACTGTAACTGGCGCCGAAGAAATCCTCAAAATGCTCAACGAAGCTCCCAATGAAGTAGATGACATCGAGGCAAGATAGCAGCTCCAACCCTCAGAACCTGAACCACAAACTCTAGACGCCAGCAGGGAGCGTCACAGTCAACAGCGCATTGGGCAGTACAATTTGCGGTGATTTCCGGCATGCATTTCCATTATATGCGAGGGCTTGGAAGAGCTTGCTTCCATGGGTAAGCAAAGTTAGGAATTTGTGGTAAATGTCTTGTATGGCTGTTGTAGGGTGTATGCGCAGGTGGTAGTGGCTCCGCCCTCTCTCCATGCAGGCTTTCTATTGAGAGGCCTCAAGAAGCCCTTCGCCGTGGCATTGCAGGACGGCAGTCAAGTAAAGGGCTATGGGGCGTATACGGGGGAAGTTTCCCCGCAAATGGCAAAGGCAAGACATAGATGTGGGGGATAGGGAGTCAGGACGTTCGCCCTCTCTCTAGGGAGATTGTAATGTACAATTCCAGTAGTGCTAGCTGGTTTATGCATGGGGCATTGACGACGCCGGGCTACATGGGGTACTGAATTTCTCGTTCACAGTTTAAGGGATGACTTTTGCAGCGTTAACACACAGTACAGAGCGCCCATAGTTCATATTTTGGCAGTAGGAGAATGCTATTGTTGGGATATGAAGGGAAAGAGTTCTGCATGTTTTCATGGGAGTGTCACAATGAGCGGACCTAGGCTTCAGAATTTGCCATCGTATGTGGCTGTAAGAAGCTAAGGCATTTGGAATGTACGACTGGGAGTTTGTTTTCCAGGATTTTGGTATTAAGGCGGTCATCGTTGGTCACAGCGAAAGGCGCGAGGGCTTCGGAAATCAATCGGTAAACCAGCATTCACACCAAAGAGGATGTCTCAGCTATTGAGTTTAAAGCTTAATATCTTAAAACATGCGAGATTTGGGGGTCTCTGGCATAGGGGGAGTCCAACGAGGAGGTAGCCGCCAAGGCTAAGAACGCTGTGGACAACGGGCTTCAAGTAATTGCATGTATCGGTAAATCCTAATCAGCGAATCCTTGACCTGCTACTGCCCCTACGCCCCCACCTACCCCGTCCCTCTGCATACACAGTTATCATTTAATTGCAGGTGGTAGAAATTAGATAAGGTTCGAGGGGTTTGCTACAGGAGAAAGCTTGGAAACGAGGCAGAGTGGAAAAACGATGGAATTTCTCGGGAAGCAACTGCAGGTAAACTCAGCAGTCTCGACGCCTTAACATGCACGAATTCATAAATGCAGGCACCTCTTGCAGGTGTGCAAAGGCCTACCAACGTGGCTTGCTTCAAATCCGCCTGTGTATGAACTCGAGTTCGTACGTTGTTGGCAGTGCGCACTGCTAAGTCTTTTCATGCCTTTTACATTATTGTCGGCATGGACTGCATCCGAGCAACTACATATGTGCTTCAGGCCTACGCTTCGGCGTTGTCTGGCGCTGACTGGAATTCAGTGGTTTTAGCCTACGAACCTATTTGGGCTATTGGTACCGGTGAAACGGCTACCCCCGAGATTGCACAGGAGACACACAAAGGCACGCAATCCTAATTCCTGAATCCGCTATGTGTGACCACTGAGGACCCTTGATGTACTTCTCAAAAGAACTATTCCTAGACTTGCAACCAGCAATTCCGTCTTACCGCCTGCCCGGCAGCGCGTGGATGGGCTTTGCGTGTTTAGACTTTCGGCTTGATGAGGACTGAGCAATATTGTCTGCAGGTATTCGGGAGTGGTTGAAGCAACACGTCGGTCAGCAGACAGCGGAGGCCTTGCGCATAATCTACGGAGGATCGGTCAAGGGATCTAACGCTCAGGTTCGTCAGGAGAAAGGATACTAAATATACTCTCAGATAAAATAAGTGCATGCAGCGAGTAGCACAGTAACAGGGGAAGCCTGGGAAGTAGGGCTGTAAGCACAGGAGCAGAGAAATGAGCACGCACAAGGGAACAGGGGGACCCCTGCAACAAAGGCGACAGGGAGCCACACACGCTTGTGGTCAGACTCAGTGACGTAGTGGGAAAGACAAGGAGATTCATTGGTAGATAAAGTGAGATGAAATTATCTGGGGAGGTAAACAAACCGGCATAAATCTAAACGTGCAGGCAGAACACTAGCATAAAGTCATCTCGTGCACTACCGAAGCCTAAAAATGGCGTATGTGCTACACCACATGCCCACATGCCGGCTAGTGGGCCAAGAGTTCACGAACAGCGTGTCTGTCCGCCTAGATGGCTACAATTATCATCTATATGTGCGCGAGATCTCGGCCGCTTGCAACACGGATTCGTTACTTACCTGCTACTTCATCCCTATATCTGCCTCGGTGAATTCCGTGGTTACTAGCTCTTGCCAGTGTGCCTTTTTCCCCTATGTATTACGCTCTCTACGCTTATGTGTCACACAATGCTGCATTCAATTACCGACAGTAACATTTGGCAAAACTGTCCGTATAGGTTGTTATTTGCATTATATCTGCTGAATCCCTGCTTCTTTGTGCTTTCTGTTAGTCCCTTTTCACCGGGGAGGATGTGGACGGCTTTCTAGTTGGGGGCGCTAGCCTTACTGAAGATTTTCACGCAGTCCTCAAGGCCACCAGGACTTCCCGAGAATGAAGGCACTAAATCTTCTCAGGGCATATACATATCTAGGCAGCTGCACATTTGCAGCTAGCGACAAAGCGAGCCATGTACTTCTATAGAGATATCCAGAGTGTGCAGGGCTAACTAGCAGTATAGCTGATTACAGAGAAGCTATACCCGGCTTGCGAGTAGCCTGGTCGCGCAAGTAGCGCGGCTATAATCGCCACATACAAAATTGCACTAGTGAGTTGTGCTGTTGCAGCAGTGGCTGCACAAAACAGCGTCTCTGTGCGTTAGCCAGACAGGATGCGTTCGGTGCATTCCCAATGTATTGGCTTGAATGAAAGCGATCACATGAGCATCTCATTTACATTATCAAAGATTTTGTTTCTACATGAGGTGTGCGGGTGTACAGCGGCAGTTAGTCCGGTAGCCTCCCCTGATCGTCCCTTGCTTGGCTGGTAAACCAGGATATGTGTGCAAGTATGCTTGGATGGCTGACTAGCAGCCGCATGCAGGCAGGCAGTATGCTTTGAATCTGGTGTTACAGCGCCTGGGTGGAGGGGCGGTCTGGCAGTAGAAATTGCATTACTTGAGGCGTGTGAAGATGCATTGCTAAAGGTGCTGGTTGTGAAGTGAGCCAACAAAACTAGCCAATGGGCTTGAAAAACCATTCTCTGTAGCATTTGCTGCTTCACACCACTGCAAGCTTACATGCATTAAGCCAAGCTTTCCGTTCACACTGAGGATGCTTGCGGGTCCGCTTTAAAATCCTGTTACCTTCGTAGTCAATCCGCAGCCCAGCTGGTACATGCTTGCCCTGTAGAATTTCCTACGGTAGTAGGAGACCGCGCAGAGCATTGGACGAGGAGCATGATAAGGCTGCCTCCATGGGGACTTTGCCATTTTGATAAAATCATGAACTTGAGCCTTCTATGCTTCGTGAACTGTAGAAAAGCATTGTATTGAGGAAGGCTAGTGGTTCAAGAGTGGTGCGCTGAAGTTGCTTGAACGGGAAAATACTGTTAGGCTACTGACAGATGCCCATTAGGTACTAACTATCATTTTCCATTGTGCCATAAAGCTCCTGTGAATCGAGCAACAATCATTTAAAACTTTCAAACCATACATGAGACAGCTTATCTGGACCGATGATAAAGTTCTGGATGCCCAAAGAACCAGAGTAAGTGTTGGTTTTTCGGAGGTGCTATGATTTCAGCAATGGGATGTATTACCATTTAAGGTTCATTTTACAATAAAATAGCATCGATTAATACATATGAGAAATACAATTGTTGGCGTGTGGGCTCAGCAAGAGCCGCGATCAAGAGAAAGGATAACCACTACAATAAAAGCAAGCAACCCACTGCGCGGCCACGTCTTGATGTATTTACGTAGGCAATAGCGAAGAGTCGAACGAACGATCTCTCTATTCGTATATCGTACTTATTGCAGGGTAGCATTAGATCAGAGACGAAGACGCAACGTTGCATGCGTGTGCGCTACATGCATTGCGCGGTTTGTTCCGTATGCTGGGAATGCTTTGAAGGTGAATCTAGGGGCACCCTAGCTCCCTCTCTCTTGAAGTCGAAACTCTGAAAGCCGCTGGCAAAGAACGCACGCAGCACTTTTCAAAAAAGCTGTTGCTGATTACTTATCAAGGTGGTGTTGAGTGTGGAATAAATGCCTCTCGACAGAATCATAGATGGGTAGATGCAGTGTAGCAAAGCACCTTTTTGATGAAGCTGGCATTCCACGTCACCCACTGCTTATAGAATGCAGTGGGATGCCGGCGTTTTCTACAAATGTTGTTTAGTATGATCAAGTTATTCGGTATTTAGAGCATTGACTATTGGTACGCAAAAAGATAGGAGGAAAACCGTCTGGTGACCCAAGTTGACAGTGGCACTACACCTGGTACGGTGGCAGATGCCGCCTTACAACCAAGCAAAGATGCATAAGGCTTATACCTGGTGAAACGGCATCACTTTTCGCCATATAGGACGCTCATGGACTCGCCGAAGCGGTGATGACCACTAGCAAAACATTGCGGTTTCGAGGATAGGCAAATGCTCGTCCATTTCGTCAGCCGGTGGTAAATACCTCCATTTGTAGCTGTGCCCCAAGCACCCATTTGCAATTTGTAGACAGAGTTTTAGGCCCTGAGTGTTTAGAAAATGTCCCACAGTATTCGACTGCACCCGCAACGAGCGCCGCAGCACTAAGCTACAATGGAATCTACTGACCTGGTGCCCCCTTTCACGGAAACGAGCCTCCAACCACAACACATTCTTGAGCCGGCGCACGTTGTTGAGTAGTGGTGATGTCAAGGCAGCTTCAGCACAATATTCTAGCAAGGGTTTACGGTACGACCAAAATGCGCGCGAGGATACTCCAGTGATCGGTATACTGTTCAGACTTTGTTGAAACCCCTGCACGCCCCATTTCATCAAGGATTCACTGCGTTTTGAAACTTAGCGTGACGATTTCTCAGTGAGTCTTTTGGACTTATTCTTTGTTCCTGCACTCTCACTGGCACGGGTAAAGCATGCCTACAATTTAGACCCTAGCGTGTATACGAAGAGTCTTTCATGCTACTAACCAATGAGTGCTGTGAATGAACAGCCAAATTTGCACAAAACCAACTTCCAGAGACTGACCAGCCATCAAAGATTGTCTCTGCATGCACTGTTGCGTGCAAGTCAAACTGCGGTACGGGGGTAGTAGCCTCCCTATTTGTCCAGTAAGCGTCGGTGCCGCTCTTACCACACATTCAGCTAGATACATATCATGGTTCTATTCTTCGCTAACTTTCAAACCCTACCCACTGTAAGCATTTTCCCTAGGCATAACTAGCAAGGAATAATACGCAGCTATAAAGACGACCGATATAAGTTTCTTCCCCACTTCCACTATGGTAATGCGAATTTGGTTCTACTGTATGAGATAGGTCAGCGTTAATCTGTCTTAACAATCTTCAGAAGTTGACGGCCCTTGTAGACTGTGGAAGGGCATGGCCTCTTGTTCTTTAGATGTTTGTGCTAAAAGAGTGCCTTCAAATGCGATGATAGCTGCTGGATTATTGGAATGGGTCATAGCATTACATAACCTAAAGCTCAAAAACGCGTCAATGGGGCTTCGGTAGTGGCAATACTCAAGGATGGAAGCAAGAGGGCGTTATCAATACTGGAAGAAGGCTGCCATGCTTCCTCGTCAAGGAGTTGAACCCAAATGGTGCTTAGAGTTTTTCTAGCACACACTAGCTCAGTCTTTTGCACCTGTTCTGCCGTTACGTGACTGTGTTTGGTGTTTACGGAATTGAGAAGGCAGGGTATACTGAGAATATCTACGGAGGACTATCTCTCGGGGCTGCATGTGGGACTCAAACGGCTGGTTTCACGGAGCTCGTTTTTATGAAGGAGGGCTTCCAGCTATTTAAGTAATGCGTATTATGTGTGTCTTTGCTGCTTTTTGAGCAATTTGAATGGATGCATTTGAGCGTAGCTACATTCCAAAATGTCAGCCCTCAGCCCCAATTCCAAGCAGCCACAGGCGCTCTTGTGCTTTTTGCATTAATCAAAAAGCCATACCAACTACAAGGATCAGGTCTGCTGAAGGAGCGGTAGCTTCCCCGAGGGCAGCTCACTGCAGCAGCACGAGTGCGACTCACCTGCGTGTACCATAGCGCGTTCAACAGCTGCAGCAACAATGAAACGCCTTGGAGAGCGATTTCAGCAACGCCGACAACAGACAGGCTCCCTCCAGCAGCAACTTTCCAGCGGAAGCACTGATGTGGCTCTTGGCAATGCATCAACATTGCCGAAAGCCACATCAGGAGACGAAGCAAGCACACGAACAAGCCTTTCTACCGGCATCACGTTGCGCCAGACACAGCAGCAGCAGGCGGGCAGCCCATCAGTATTAGACCGGTGTACAGGAGCTACAGGATCTCCCTCTGTTCTCTCACCTTCGAAAGGAGCACCCCTGCCCCAATCTTCTTGTGAGCAGCATCCCGATTCCCCACGTGGTTCAAGTTTCCCCGTACAATTCACAGGAATAAATTCAGGAGCAATACGAGCATCATGGCGGGCAGAAGGCCATTCCACGAGACAGCAGCACCTCCGGACAGGCGATCGTGACGCGGCTGCTACCGCTGGAACGACTGCAGGAACGACAACAGCGACCAGATCCATCCATGAAACAGCTGCAGAAGGTGCTTCCGAAACTGCGGCAGAGGCAGGAAGCTCTACTGCAGCATCAACAGATTTGTCTTTGCAGCACCCTGCATTTTGTCTGTCTCGAGCAGCAGCAGGAGCACCAAAAGACACGCGCGATGTACAGCTAACTCGGGTAATTTGCTGTTTTTTACTGCAGCATGCAACGCAACAGGAAGCAGCAGCAGGAACTTCTTCAACTGCTGTCAAGCTCGGGTCGTTGCCGCACAAGATCATTCTGCGGCAGCCACTGTCTGTTGCTGCGCTTCCTGTTTTGATTAGAAGGGCAGTGGCAGCGGTAGCGACACTGCACCATAGCCGGCGGCTTGCGCAGTATCCAGCCGCAGAGGTTGCAGCTATCATTAACCAATGCAGTAGCAGCGCCACTGATAGCAATCATGAAACAAGCACCAATAGCCATTTTAGCGGCAACAACAGCTTCTGTGGGGTCCCTGCTCCTATGCCCATGCTGAAAGCTGATGGAGAGGGGCCGCTCAGGGCAGTATCTGCGGTGTATCCTCACCGAGTGGCTGCCTTTTTGCTTCAACTGCATGCTCAGAGCAGCAGATGTGGGCAACAGCATCAACAACAAAAGCAGCAGATGCACGGTGTTCCTCAAACAATGCAGCAAAAGCAGCAGCTGCGGCACCAGCAGCTGTATGAACAGCAGCAGTTAGTAATGCATCAACAGCACCTCCACAAACAACTCAGACACCAGGATGCCCAGCAGGAGGGTAGGCTTTTGCAGCAGCAGCAGCAAGAAGCAGAGCTTGAGGCGCTCCTTAGCGAGCCTACGGCGAAGGTACTCTTGTTTTTAACGCATCCGCCGCTACAACTACCCTTTTGCGCTGCACTTCGTATGACTACTGCTGTACCCTTGCCCCAGAGTAGTTGTCTGAAAGTCTAGTCGGCTGCTGCGGTGTACGCTTGCCTTAGAACCAAACTACGCACCAATTAGACTCCGAGGTGCGGGCCCTCCTCTCCGCATTGACTTCCAGACAGCAGCAGGTGAGCTGCCGGTGTATATCCGAGTCTCACAGAATACAGGTGGCAGGTCGATTCCAAGGGGAGGCTTATCTCCCATGTCGCACGTTGCTCTATTTAAAAGGGAAATTATTCCAGTTGATCTCTGCTTTCGTTCATCAGCTGCTCATTCAGTTTGTGTCGGTTTTTGGATATGTTGTAATCTAGCGTGTTTCACACTGATCCGCCATTTTTGTCGCTGTTCTTGAATACCTGACTTCTTTTATATGTCCAAGAATCTGCGCATGTGTGCATCTTTCCATTTCTGTAGGTCACGCCATCTGATTCCCCTTTTACCTTTGTTTCCTCTGTTTCCTCTTCCTTTCTCGTGTTTCCCTGCCTGTACACCTAAGGCCATTTAACCTCCACTGAGCCCCGTTGCCCCCCTCCCCCCTCGCGACGCTAGTTTGCTTAAGTACTTGGCGTCTGCGTTTGTTAGTTTATTATTTCATGATTGCTTTGTGTGTATCTGCATTCATGTCTTACTCTCTGTGTATCTGCTTTCATGTTCTACTTTCTGTGTATCTGCTTTCATGTTTTACTTTCTGTGTGTCCTCTGCCCCCCGGCTTCACAACCACCATATTGTAATCCATCCTTGTACCCCTCTCTGTGTAGGTGGCGGCGGTCTTTCGGACGTCTTCTTCTGCTACCTTTCGCCCCCTTTGTCCCCACGGTACACGCGATGAATGTGCCGAGGCTCTTAGGCGACAGGGTGTCTCCCCACATTCTTCTCGTACTCTTTGCAACAAGGTAATACACAAGCCCCTAGACACCACGCTCCCTGAACCGAAGAACGGATACATTAACACTCGTAGATTTCGAACACGGCATCACACACTATCCCCTCCTTTATTGGCATTTGGGCTATGCATTTTAATTTTACAATTCAAGGGGTTATTGTGTGCCTCAGTTGCACTTTAGGAAGATCATTGTAGAAGGCCTTACAGGTGGGCTACTCATGTGTATTATTATTGTTGCTTCTGTGTTTTCTTCTTCTGTTGGTACTTTTGAGGCGCTTGCCGCCACCCCGTTGTGTACTGTTGCCACGATTATTCGTGGCTCCGCAGTTCGAGCGATGGTTGTTGCTCTCCCCGCCAACGATACTGCCTCAGTTTTCGCTGCTCTCTGGAGGCGTGTATCTTTCCAATACTTTTTCTGCTGGTGTTCCGCAGACGAGCGTTTAGGCGACTGCAGTTACTTGGACACTTGTCGCCACATTGAGAAGTGCCGATTTGTGCATTACGAGCTCGAACAAAAGCCCAAGTTAGCCTACAGGATTTCGGGTTTGCATTTAAGCTATAAGGATTTCTGGCTTGGCACTAGGCTGACGTTTGCAATTTCTTGCGTTTGGCTTTCAACTTATTGGTTAGCTAAGCTTCAAGTGCAGAGCTTGCGGAGCGGACGCAGACGTTCTGCTTGTAAGGGTTAAAGTTCGTTTTGGAGGATTTAGAGTTTTGCTGCAGCGAGGAGCCCGTAGAGCCCTACTCCATTGGTCCGCAGTGCCTCACAGAGAAGTATCCCGCTCAATGGATTCGTTGCGACATTCGGTGTGCAAATTCTGAACCCTATGACATTCGCAGGTTGAACTCTACTTACAACACGAAGCTGTTAATAGCAGGAAACAAGCATCTTACTGGGCGCTTTAGGGTTTGATCGTGAAGGTGTGAGGGCTACGTTTTAACTGCTCTTTGCTGCAGGACATTTGACTTCTCAATCTTCAAGCCCTTTGTGGACGTAGTGATGGCGGATCCTCCCTGGGATATTCACATGGATCTGCCTTATGGCACAATGACGGACGACGAAATGCGCAGCCTTAGAGTGAGGATTTGCGACTTCGGTTATGCGGCTTTCGTGTATTTTATGTAGTTGGCGTGACCCTCAGTTTCCATTCTGCGGCGTTTTTGTTCATGGCGGCTCTATCGGACTCGGGACTAGGGTTTATTGTTGACCAAGTGTGTGTTACTACCTGGGTTGTAGCGGTGTTGCCGGTGATTCTGCAGGTAGATTTGATCCAGGATGAGGGCTTGCTGTTTCTATGGGTAACTGGAAGAGCTATGGAACTCGCGAGGGAATGCCTGCAGGTGCCTTCAAACCCACATTTCTAGCGCATCGACAAAGCTTTTTGGTGTTCTTATTGAGTTGATGAGGTTCCACTATTTGGTTTGCAGTGTATTTTGCGCAGCTATGGGGATATCGTCGGGTTGAGGAAATCCTGTGGGTCAAAACAAATCAGCTGCAACGTATTATACGCACGGGCCGTACAGGCCACTGGCTTAACCACTCAAAGGTAAATCATGTACTCGCTGCTCATGCACAATTCTTCGTATTATTTCCTATACGCGTAATCCATTGTTCTACCCCGCCACCAAAAAATGCGCAGAAGCCTTTGCTGCCTTACACGCGTTCACCAATATTCATTTTGGTCTTATGGTCTAGCGTCTATAGTTTGAGGGTTTGCGATGTTAGGAGCACTGCTTGGTGGGGGTTAAGGGCAACCCGAAGGTAAACCGCAACATCGACTGCGATGTCATCGTCAGCGAAGTCCGGCAAACCTCCAGAAAGCCAGATGAGATCTACAGGTACTAAACTCTATGCGCATATGAACAGTGTATGTACAAAACGTCACACCATGGGCTCTTTGGTGCTTGTGGCGCGCTTTACGCTCTAACCCCTGTGGCATGAATCAACTGCTTGTTTTTTTTCTTGGTTGAATTTTAGGATGATAGAAAGGATGCGCCCTGGTACATTGAAGGTGGAGCTGTTTGGCCGGCAGCACAACATCAGAAATAACTGGATCACATTGGGTAGGCTGTGACTGCGAGGTTTTAGGGTTTGTGGTGTTCTTGGGAGGTTTGAAGTTACAGTGGAGCACTTTCGGGATACAATCAGAGGGCCATGAAGTAGGGGGGTTGACGTACAGGGATTGTTTTTGGGAGTGTTTCAGGCAACCAGCTAGAAGGCGTCAAGCTCGAAGAACCAGCGGAGCTCGCTCACAGGTACAACGCATTTGTTGCAGCCAACCCGCAGCAGCAACCGCAGCAACCGCAGCAGCCGCAGCAACAGCAAGGGGAAGTTTCAGATAGCAGGGGGACAGCTGAACCTAGCCTCAGCCCCCAACCATGAGGCTATCCAGATTGCGTTTTGGGATCTAAGGTGGATGGAGTGAACTGTTGCTTTCGGCAACTTTGAAAAATAAATCTTCCTTTTTTTGCTCATACATTTATTCCATATTCGTATCACGTAGTATTTTCAAATACGGCTACATTTTATCGTTGGTGGCTTTCTGGAACATGGCTCTGGGCATTTACTGCTAAAAGTGCCTTGTTGGTTTCACTGTCACTGGCGACGGCAGCTCTGTCCTTGCTGCTGATGGTCACTGCCCACTTAATTAATTGAAGTTTTACTTTTTTTGAAATTCTCAGTATTCTTCGAGGTAGGTGCTAGGGGCTACTATTTGTGGTTTTGCCGTTTGAGTACTACGATGGGCAAACACCACCGAGCCTCATGAGAGGACACGAGCTCAGTACCATTTGTCGAAACCGAAAGTGAAATCCTAATCAAGTTTTCGGCTCCTAGGAATCACCAGAATATACACCTTTCATAGATTTTGATGATGAAAGATAGACATGGGGCTTTGGGGTCCGATAACCTCCCATGGTCACCTGAGTCCTGCACCCGCAACGGTTTTCGCCGGATATCAAGGCGGTCAGGGTGGACAAGAGTAGCCAAAGGCAATCCTCTAAAAATAGTAGTAAATTGAATACTACCAGTATGCCTTAGAGTGGCTATTAAGCGCATTCGTAATACCAGGGTGATCATGCACTCGCTCTGTTATGCTGATGTGCGAGGTCCCCTTGGCGTCACCGATGCTGTTGCTGCGCTGTAGCAGTAAATACAACGAAGAATGCCCCAGAAAATCGCTGAGTACACACAGTCACGTGCACCGTGTTGATGTTACTGCTACAGTTCTACCCATACTTTCCAATGGGGCAAGTTCGCTGCAGCAGCGAGCCCAAAACATGAAACCAGAGGAGCAAATGCAGCAGCGTCAGCGGCAGAGTGACAGAAGGAAGCGAAAACCGCTGAAAAAGACCAGACAACTGACTCACGCACACCTTAATGGCCTTAGGCTCAAAGTTTGCCCTTCCTTCGCTGGCTGTACCTCCTTAGAGGTATGACTTTGTATCTGGGGTTGGCCGTTTAGGCTCTAGCGTTCATATATTAGCTTAGCTCTAGAGACACTCTTCTATGCGTATTTTTTTCTTAAGCCTAGGTTGTTGGGCTCCGGACCTGAACTTTTGGATTTTTGTACTTGTTTTGTGCCTTGTGATTTTCGTTCGGATAGGTGGTATATTTGTACTGCAACAGTCTCTCTACAGTGTCAGCACTGAGCGCTTTACCCCGACTACAGCGGTTGTACTTACATCATAACGAGCTGGGATCCATTTCTTCTATCTGTGGCCTCCCGGCTCTTCGAGAACTCGACGTCTCCTTCAACCGTCTTACCACCTTAGACGGCCTCACGGGTTGTCCCCTGTTGCAAACCTTGTATGCAGACAGCCAACAACTTCAATCTCAGGAACAGAAGGACCAGGAAACCGAAGGCCTTAGATTCAATCAAGATACTCTGGAAGCCCTAGCCCCTTCGCTCACTTTCCTCCGTCTCAGAAGCAACAAAATTAAATCGCTTAATCCTCTTGCTGTGTTGCACCAGTTAGATACCTTGGACGTTGCTGGAAACAATCTAGAGGAACTGAATCAGCTGCAGCAGTTGCTGCAGCAGTGCACTAGATTAAAGCATCTGACCCTAATCGATAACCCCCTAACAAAGCTCCGAGGCCTTGAAGGAAGAGCCCAAATTCTTGCCGCTTGCTCCAGTAAGCTGCAGACCCTTGATGGGCGGGTTCTGCTTCAGCATGAACAGCGACATGCCTTGCTGCTCCTACGACAAAAGCAAGGCAGCACAACCTTTAACAAGGGGTTCCACTATAGTAATAGCACCTTTACAGCACAAATGCAAGAACGTCGGCTCTGTGGGCGTAGCATAAAGCGCGGTCACAGTGCAGCGTGTAGCAACAAAGGAACCAGAGGCAGCAGTTGATAATTTTCCTGCAGCCGTTCCGCGCAGCACCCAGAAACTATCAGGAATGACTCCTATAAGGATCTCACACCCCATATACCCAACTGTAACCTTATTTTGAAAACCCGTATATGAAAGGCTAGTATAACAAGCAAGGAGATAGTACATCGTGCTATTTCATCAGATAACGGCCCCCTTCGACCACTTGTTAACACGGCCAAGCTGCACCACTACAAGAAACACCGCAAAGTTCTCAGAAAAAGTATTTTTTGTACAGCGGAAAACACATTAGCAGTGAAATCTACATCGATTCTCTCACCAGCAGGTCAGTGTAAACTGTAACAAATGACGGTTTTTAGAGGAGCCTCGTTGAGGCCAGTCAAGTATTAGTACTCTATGCGATAAGCACCAGCATAGGATGCTCACACTCATCCCCTAAGTAGGCAGTTAGAGCTTCACGCGGTTCGTGCACGTTTGCATTGACCTGTCAGCAACTCTTTAGAGGATGCCTTAGACTCTTTCAGTGAACTGGTATACCCGCGAGTTTACTGCATGCACAGCGGCAACAGTTTGTGGCTTACCTGTAGCAGTTACCTGCAGCAGCAAAGCTTGCTAGGATTCACTGCTGTATTAAAAATGGACGAATTGATTGTCTTTCTACACATCTTGCTAGTTACAGGAATCTACCACCTCGATACAAAAAGACGCAATGTTGTGTGCATGGGCGCATGATGCAGGATGCCACTAGCTGTAAATGCTAAAAGTATTTTAAGATGCAGCTGCGCCCTCCATAGCTGTCCCGGGTGTTGAAGTGCGGAGGGGCACTTACACAGGAAGGCGGGAGATCCTTCGGAAGTTACTTAAGAACTTTTTGTTTGGTTTGTATTGAGCATGGAATAAAGTATCCCCGTACGGAAGACCGTAGGTGGATCCCTGTACTATTGGTCATTAAGGCGCTACCCACGTAGCCCTATAAAAGAGCGTTAGGGATATATGGTTTTATAGGGGAGATACGATTCGACACTGTTGGTAGTGCTGAAAGCTTGAGGACTTGGTTTCCACACACTACAGTGAGAAAGCGAGAAACAGCGGACGCGCGGGTAAGATAAGAGCATAGTCAGGCTGACGCATGCTATGGGACCTGAGGTTCAGAGTCTGGGATTCCGATTTTAGGCGTTCTGGTTTTATTGTAGCTTGTATTGCTCAGCATTTTCAGCAAGGCACATTTGCTCGGACGTATGAACTCTAGAGCACGAGCCTCAGGCGTCATGGGGCAACGGTATTTAGACTTTACGAAATCCATTGACACAAAGTCAGGGTCAATTACGGGATACTCTTGGTGATGTAAGGGATGGTGATGCTCCTGTTAATGCTTTTGCTATTACTGGTGTCGTAGGTGCTGGGGCAGCAAAAGAGAAGTGTATTGTACTTCTCTAGGCAGAATATGGGTCATTGAGTCAGGCACAAATTGTAAGTTTGGAAGCCCGTTTCCTTCAGCAGTGTAGTAGACCGGTCGGACCAGCGCCGACTGCAACTCGTAAGCCTCGTGCTTAAAGCCACGCCGTATTTATCAAATCTCCCTGATCTCTGCGCATATTTGTTTATTAAATGGGAATGGCATTTGGGATGTACGATTTTATGCTTGAATTTTTGGTTATTGTGGTGCGCAAAATGAGTGACGGTCTCCTCCGCCGCCGGCGTGGGCCTCCCGCATGCGCCTCCTGTAGATTGTCTGCGCAGGCAACGAGACACTGCTCTTTAGGGTTTAGGTTTTGATTTCCTGTATTCTCTGTTAAAATTGTTTCAGTCTCATCACATTTACAGGGACTGTGGGGCCACCCACCGTGCCCTGCCGGGGAGCAACAGTAGAACGGCAGCAAGACGGCAGCAACAAAAACAGCACGAAAACAACATGTCCTTTCCCTTCATGCTTTTAAAGCCACCTGCTTTGGGTCTTGCCGTATTAAATGAAGTGCTTAGAAGATACGGATTGATTTGATAGTGTTTACTTGACTGTTCGGGTAGGATATCGCTGGGGCCAGGGAGTCTGGAAGGGGTAAAAGGCGTGAAGTTCAGGCTGAGGGTCTTCGCGGACAGGCATGCCTGGAGTGTGAGCAACAGCAGCGGCAAATAGATTCGTCTGAATGGCCGCCAGAGGCAGCAGATGCAGCAGCAGCTACACCTTCATGAATCACAGCAACATACGCAGTGCTTAGTACCAGCACCAACTACAGGACCAACAGCAGATGGAATCGCTAAAGAGCAGCCCTAGTGCGGGGCTTCAATCTCCGTACTTTCTGGAGACACCCCTGCTGCGCGTGTCGCAGCTTCCTGGTATTGGTTTGGAGGTCAGTGTGTGTTTCTCTGATAGGGCTGAGGACTACTCATGCGCCCTTGTGCGTCTTCGCGTGGTGGCAGTCACATGTTTCTGATTTGTAAATTACTGCCGTGATGACGCTTTTTATATGCGTGGTTAATCTTCAAAGAGCGAGGCTTGGCGTTTAGGACTCAGGATTCTGCACTTGTGTGTGCTCAGGCACTCGTGGTGTCTGCTGCCCGCCGCAAAGATCCTTCAGCATTTTTGTCCCTTTGCCAAAGTCTAGTGAGCAGCAGAGGGCTCAATGTAGCGGCAACGGAGCTACAGGAGGTGCATGCGCTACATTGGGCAGCCTTCCTGGGAGCTGAGTCCCTCCTCCACTACCTCATCGCGGAAATCGGATGTTCGCCCTTCCAACAGGTCAGGAAGTAGCCTTTGCAGTTTTCGGGGTGGCTTCATGTTTGAAGAGCCGGTGAACCCGGTTTGGGGTGTGGAGAGTGGAGCTGGGTGGGAAGAACGTTTGGTCAGCTGCTTGGTGATTAGGCTTTGGCGTGTACAATTGGGGTTTACGCGATTTCAGGAAGAATCGTCTCTCGAGACGCCGATCTACTTCGCCATAAAAGCCGGAAACTTTGCAGCTGTCCGGTGTATTCTTGCTCATGGGGGCTGTAAGCTGTTGCAGCACCAGGTAAATCATCTGCACTCCGCGCCCTGTCCTCCGCAATTCGCACTCGGAGGTTTCTCTTTCTGCATATGCCCTTTGCAACAACCTCGTTTACTGAAAAAAATGCTAGCCTAAGTCCAATCTCTAGCACTTTAAATTTTTCGGAATAACTCTGTTCCGACTTTGAACTCACTTCTTCCGGCTAGCGCTGAGGTCCTCTGTTTGCAGAACAGGAACAATATGACACCCTTTATTGTTGCGGCTGCCGAATACGCCGAAGAAAACGTCGGAGACGCTCTCCGTATCTTGGAGCTCCTGTATCTCCATGTACTTTGAAATCCAAACCTCTACACGTCAAGTCTTAAATCTCACCCGTAGCCGAACTCGAAGCTGTGGATCCCGCCTTGAAGCCGCACCCTGCGCAAGGCCCCTACAAGCATGCGTCACTGCGCTTCTTTGCGGCAGGGTCACTTTTGCAAATAAGCGCGAACACCCAAAACGTTATGTGCGTTGCATTGCAGGGTGTATCTCTAGAAGAACAGGACGACATGGGGCAGACGGCCCTTCTGTGGGCTGCCAGGCGGGGGTCTCTTCCCATTATCCAGTGGCTTCTTTCCAAGGTGCAATTCAGCCAAAGATCTCGAACGCTAGATCCCCTGATCCCGACACACCCAGGCCCTTTAGTTTTGCAGGTTCAAGTGCACCCCCGTCGCGCTTTATCGACTAAAACAAGCGCGAACTCTTCTGCCCCGGGCTTTGTCTTGCGCCTTGTCTTTCAGGGGGCAAATTTAAACCACCGCGATCACGTGGGCGGCACAGTGCTGCATGCAGCGGTGTGCGGCGGGGCGGAGGAGGATTGCGTTGTCTTCCTGTGTCTAAAGGGGGGAGTCCGCCTTCTCCCAGCATCTTCGTGGGGTGTTGGAGCTAGGGGCCCCCGCACTGCAGTATCTCTCTGCCTCTCTAAACGGATGTTTCTGATGGCAGGGTTGCTATGGCTTCATGGCCTTCAGTACAAAGCTCTGGGCAGAGTGGCGTGGATCAAGTCAGCGTATGCATTGCTCTACTGGGGCCTCTCGATGCTCAATTTTTTGATGGTTCTCGTCATATCCGGCTTGCTGCTTCATTCCACTGACGCCGAAAACACCGGCTGGATGATTAACCTGCTGCACTCTGTGCTGGCCATGGGATTGTGGACTGCAACGCAACTGCTCTGGCTTGCTACCTTCAAAGCTGACCCCGGAATTGTCGCAGGAAGCCTTCACAGGATCAGGGACCAGTTTGCATCTGTGCATCCGTACGGCTCTCCTACTACCACTGCTACACCGATTTCTGCCGCTGTTATTCTCGTGAAAAAAAATGTCGCCAGCTATTCACGGCTCTCGTTCTGCTGCTGCTCTCATCGTTCTTGAGGAAGCCGGCCTTGTGCTGCTGGCTGGTATTGCTGCCGCAGTCAGTTTACTCGGGAGATTCTCGGGGCACTTCGCTGGCCTCTGGGGCCCTCCTACGGAGCTTACCATTCTCAATTAGAGCAAATCGAAAGGTACAGCTACCACTTTCTTAGGATACATATATGTAGCTCTTTTAGCACAACTGGGCGTGTGTGTGCGAAGCCTTCAAGCCCACAGTCACTGCCCTCGCATGCCTAGTATTGGGAGTCTCGCTGTTTCATATATCTAGATTCTGTCGCACTCTAATGAGTAGCGTTTCAACGTCTGTGAACTTTCTCTCTCAGGCAGATGCTGCTAACGAATTTGGATCTGTGTGAGCTGAACACGGCAGTCAGCCGGCGGGCCTTTCAGGCTGGAGGGGGGGCCAGTGATGTTGCTGTAACTGACGAAGAAGACCTGCGATTTCAGGCTGCTGCTGCACGCCTGTCTTCTTTACGAGACGAGTTATGCGAAGTACAAGAAGGCATTGCTGTCGAGAGGCAGAAAAGACTTAATGGAGTGTACATACACTCCATCTTGTCTGGTGGCATGGATGAGCTGAAGCAGATCTGCGTCACCTGTACCATCGTCAAACCCACTAGGGTTCACCACTGTGCCGAATGCGCCCATTGCCTCCTGTCAGTTCCTGCAATTCTTTTCGCAGCCGCTTTTTGTGCTCTTGCCGCTTCCTGTCCGGCTGCTTCGTTACTGATATTCGCGGTGATGGCGCTTCTGCTGCGATATTGCGTGTTTTCGCTTGCCGTTGTCGGAGTGTTCGTACAGCCGTCAGGACCATCACTGCGTATGGGTCGACAACTGCGTAGCGGCCGGAAACATGAGGCAGTTTTGCTGCTTTTTACTCTGCCTCTCCCTCTCCATTCTCCAGATTTACGTCCTCACCGGTCTCTTCGCTGCCCAGGCCATTGCAAAGCCTTCACAATGGGTAAGAATTATGGATCGAAATGTGCAGCTTGACCATTGGACCTTCCGCTTTCTTTTGTAACTGTCTTTTGTATTGGCGTCGCGTCCTTCCCGTTCGCAGCATTGGCTCTATGAGGACTACTGAATTTGTGGCAACTCGACAGTCTACACGTTTTATGAGGGTCCTACGATATGCGGTTTGTGATTCAGTTATGGCTTTTGCTGAGCCTTTGCGTGGCCTCTTCAAATCTGGCATGGCTCTGTTTTGGTGTGTATCTACTGCTGCGCACTTCACGGGCGATCTTCTCCAACGTCACTTACTTTGAGTTCCTCAAAAAGTACGCCATTAGCCGTAGTGCATGTCTCAACGCTGAAATCTGATGCTCGTGTAACCTTTAGCTGCAAATTCAAACGGGGGCCCTTTGACCATGGTTACAAGGCAAACCCTAAACGGCTGAACTGTAGATACTAATCATTTATTTGCCTGGTTGATGAGCTCTGAATCGGTGTCTGTTCTTCGTTTACGCTAAAAGCATGGGGATCTAGAGTGTAAGGCGTGTGTTTCAGGCCGCCTCATATCGTGCGGCGTTTTGGAGGGAAAACGAGAGGCTGGCTTTGGGATTTTGGAGATCTGTCCCTTCCTGCAATCATTCGGTAACTTGTGTGCCTTTCTCTGCTACCTTTTCTTCTTCGAATATCAGCCCAGTCTTTTTTGTTTATGTTATTATCTTCCTACTTTTCCTCCCCCACGGTCCCCATATGTCTCTCTCAACCATCCCCGCTGCGATTTTTTCATGCATGCAGTCTACTCTCTGTCACTTTGCTTTGTTAGACATGTGTCGGTCTTCTTTCCTACCTCCACGTTTCTGTGTCCCTCACCTTCTTCCGACTCTTCTCCTCTGTTCCCGCTGGATCCTTTTCCCTCTGCGGCTATTCTTGCACCGATTTATCTTTTCTCCTCTGTACCTCTATTTGTACATGGCCCTGGGGTGTTGTTCTTTTGCTGGCTCGTATCAGGAATGTCACGCGTTTCTGGTATAACTCCCCCTTGTTGGATGAGGAATACGCGTGTCCCACCCAAGCCCATAACAGCGCCACTTCTCTTCCACCTTCTCAGCTACCCGAGGCAAGCTACTCCTCATCGAGGTTTGGGGGGTTGGGCTATGTTTAGCTCATTCTAGGCGTTCCTCACTTGCCGCTAGGACCAACCTATGAATATCCTTACAATTGTGAGTCGCATTTTCATGTTGTGGGCTATGAGTTGTTGCAGCCATTTGACCCGAAGCTCTCCTCTCGTTCGTATTACTATCAACAGGGAAACGCCAGTGCCGAAAGGCTCTTGGGGGCACCACATTCTTCCCATGGCCCTCCAATATCAGTTTGAAAACATAACTTCCTTATAGTGTGAAGGCCGCTGTACATTTACGGCCCTCGGAAGAATTCCACTACGGAGGGGCCCCTCCAGTCGAGCGACCCGCTCACTAGCTGGAGTCCCTCTGTCTCTCTCATTGTCTTAATTTATTTTAATCTGTCCGTCCTTTGTTGTCTTTCGAATCTCTCCTCTGCATGCTACTGTGCCCGTTGCAGGGGATAGCTTCCCCAATCCCAGGATAGCCACACAACCACTGAAACAGCTCTCTTGGGCAATGTGCTCCTGCTAGCCAAAGCAAACCAAAGGGCGACCCGCTGGCGACTGTGATTCCAAAGGAGTTGCGGGTTATTTCCGTAGTTGCTTCGTGGGTGCCCCTAGGGTTTCTCACATTTAGCGCTTTGCTGGATAAGGAAAACCTATCTCCTTTTATTTTAAAGTAGCTTACCTATCCGTCCATTTTGAATATTTTATTCATTGCGCTCTGGGAAATATGCCACACACAACCGTAGAAGTGCGGTCACATTAGTTCTTTTCTGTTTGTGGACTACGTGCATGCAGCCCTGAAAGGCTAACCCAACAGGGAATTCTGCAAGGAAGGGAATGGCGTTGATCACATTTTCAGCCTTTTAATACTCGTTAGAATATCTTAGTTTCCCTTCGAATGCCTTTGATATTCCAAGAGGGGGATTCAGGAAGGGCACAGGGGGCCCCCTTATCGGTCCTGCAGGGGCCCCCAAACATTTCATGCAAAAAGTCTGGGCCCTCGCCTGCGGCGAAAGGAATTCTGAGCCTTGTTATCTGCAGATGCTGCAACATAGGCTGATTTCGAAGCCCTAACACCTCCATCGGAGCAGCTGCCGTAGGGAGCCCACTGCAATACCAGGGGACAACATGTTGCTGCAACTGCGGAATGGCGCACTGCGGAGGCTTCACCCTCCTCTAGCAGCATGCGGAAGGCTCCCCCATTCGTGCATGGCGAGGTTTATCGTCGATGTGGCCACCAGGCAGCAGCAGCAGCTTCCGGATACATTAGATGCTCCGTATGCAGCAACGGCAAGGCGTGCTCTCCGGCACCGCGTGACTCCATCAGCGGCGGAGTCTGCGCACTCCGACAGTCCGGGAGTGTACCGGTATTGGCCCCATTTGCTGCTTTATTCAGCTCCTCTCCCCGCGGGTGCAACAGCAGCACACGGCAGCAGGAAAGACCAACAAAGTGAGGTCCTTGCAGCAGCAGAAGAACAGCTGCTACAAAGGGGCAGGTGGGCTGGCCGTCCCCTCGCAGACACTCCGGCGGCAGCGCTGAAGCCCCTAAACAAAAACGCATGCAAGGATCTGATTCACCTGCTCATGCTGCAAGAGATGAAAAAGCTGCAAAGGGCTAGAAGATTCAGAGTGAGGCTGGACTGCTGATGGGTGCGGCTGGTACTGCAAAGGCAGCAGCAGAAATTTCAGCACCGCCAGCCTTTAGCTATTGAATCTAGTCGTGCCTTCCCAAAGTTGCCTCAGGAGACAACTACGCGACGCCCTCTAGAGTGCAGGTGATAGCAGTTGCACTAGGTGCTTCTCCTATTTGTAATTCAGCGTGCAGCGCGTGGTGCGTTCTGCTTCTTCAGCTGCCACAATTTGCGCCGGGAGACTTAGTGGAGGTGCAGTACGAGCTGAGTCGCTCCCAGCAAACAGTAGGGACCTTCCAGGGTAAGGCCTGAGGATGCGTATCCTTATTTTAGTCGCATTCTTGATACATACTTAGCATGCGTGCCGCTCTGAGACTATCCCTAATGGACGCTTAGTCTTCATTCCTTCTAGGGACCCCCTAAACTCCGGATAGGAACGCAGCTTTTTTAAATCCTAAATCCTTACTGCGCACTGTGTGTGACTGCATGCAGGCTACGTGCTTAGCGTGCGGCAGCGATCGTTGAATACTTCGTTTGTGCTCCGCAACGCCGTTCAGGGTGTATCTGTGGAGCAGCGGATTCCCCTCTTCTCCCCCAGGCTACTGTCGCTCAAGGTACTGCTGGAATAGCACCCTCTGCTCGGCGAGGGCCCCTCTTTCTCGCACATTCAGCTAGAACCTACAGGGCAATACGGTTTCAGTTTAACCCAGTAACAGCAACTGTACCTGCATGTAGAGCTGTCTTCGTTGCTTCGCCGTGCTTTTGGCTCTCACGTACTCTCAGCTTGCGCCTCGCGGAGTCTGCTAAGCTTGGTGTCACCGCTTCTGAGCTGTTTGGGCAGGTGCTTCGGAGTGCATCTTCGAGCTCTCAGTCGTTTGTGGCTGACCCCCCGCCGCCTCCCACGCTCGACTATCGTTACAAATGGAAATATCTGGTCAGAGGGAAATATGAGCGCAAGAGGGGAGTGCACAAACCGGGTGAGGCATAATAATTCGAAGCGGATGCAGATGGAAAGAAAAAGGCACCTAGGAGACGCAAGGCTGAGGGAGAGCGAGACAGGAGGAGCTCATAGACGCAGAGATAGATGAAAGAGAGGCAGAGCAATGAGCTGCCACTGGACGTTTTTCGTCCTGTATCTTCAGGAGCAACCCTGAACGCTCAAACATGTAACTAGACGTTACAGGCTGTCAGAAGCTCCGCATCCCTTTCCCTCTGAAATAGTAGGTTGCTAAGTTTGTTGCCGGCGCTGCGGCTTCAGGTGTACGGACAGTGGAACATCGACTGCGTTCTCGAGTGTCTTCGCTGCTGCACCGCTACATGCGCCAGCGGATATCAGCCAACCTGCCACCCTATGTCTGGGGAGGCCCGTACCCGAGGCTGAGGGAGAAGAGAACAAAGGAGATCCGCGGAGAGCTTTACAGAAGGATGCTCGTTTACTCATTTGTAAGACGAAAGCACTGCATTCATGCTGCCTATGCACTTTCCTTGCACTCGAGAATTTTAGGCTCTTCACGTTGCTCCCACCGCTGTTTGCCTGCTAGAGTGTAGGCTAGGGGGAAGACCAGCACTTCACGTGTTCTCTTTGTTTGAAGTGCTGCGCCTTCTGCAGGACGAGCAGAGACGGAGACAGGAACGCCTGCGGAAACGTCGGGAGAATCAGAAGTTCGGTGTCTTCAAGGTGAGACGCACTGCTGCTGCTGCCAGTTTTGTGGGGTGCCTTGCACCTTTTCGGCAGTTCCTCCTCTTGCATATAAGCTTCTCTGTCAAAGCTGGTGTTCATTGGATTACTGCATGAGCTTCCTTCTTCAGTGCTGCTATTCTTTGTTGCAGTTGCGGAAGCAGCGCGCCACTGC
Organism: Cyclospora cayetanensis; assembly: GCF_002999335.1. Classification (NCBI taxonomy): domain Eukaryota; phylum Apicomplexa; class Conoidasida; order Eucoccidiorida; family Eimeriidae; genus Cyclospora; species Cyclospora cayetanensis. Next base: position 63,317 of record NW_020312082.1, on the reverse strand, counting down.
TTTGGAGACGCTGCCGCCTGACCATCCGCTGCACACTTCGAAGGACCCTCCTTTGGCCTAAGCGGCAGCAGGCTCATCACATACATAATGCAGCGTTTGCAGCCACTGTAGCTGTGCTTTTAGCTGACTTTGCTTGTTGTCTATGAAGTCGTGTTGAATGCAGCAGCTGCTGCTGCATATACTCGGTCTATCTGAACTGCTGCATACACTCGGTGTACCTGAGGCACCGCGAAAGAGGACTTGCGCCTAATGAATGGCTGTTAGTCCCCTTTAGGGCTGGCAGTGCAGCTCTCCTTTCCTTTCTATTGGTTCTCCTTGCCTGTGTACCTGTCTATTTCACGGGGCCTTTAATCTGGAGGCGTGCATGCCTTGCCTCGACACTAATGCTGACTGTGGGAGGCCACCATTTGCACCTCGTGACGTGTTCTCCCCAGCAGGTCGCACAATTCCACAAAGTCCAAAAGTCTTTATGAGTCTTACTTTCTCCCTGCTTTTGTCCTGAGACTAAAACTCGCCGCTTTGCAAGTACCCCTCGAAAGCAATCCCTACCATCGTTTCCAGTAGCCGCAACTGCACAGCACCTTCTCCAGCTAAAGCAACGACTATGGCCAAAGCGCATCGTGCTACTGTGCCACTAGCTACCTTTCCACCGTTTGCTCAAGCTGTACGACGCGTGGCTCTTACGATCTACCACTCGCTAATGGCAAGTGCAGTTGCAGCTGCAGCCTAGGGCACTAGCGAAAGCAATTCCGTGGAAAACTCATGGCATATAAGCCTGATCTGCGGCTGCAGCAGCCGCAGATACCTATCTTCGGTGACCATGCGTTGCACGCTGCGATGTAGTGACCCCACATGCTGCATCAACTGCCCTGCCTCTGCTGCTGCAACCTGCGCCGCATAGGAAAAGCTCCACTCGGGATGAGGATGTTGCTGTTTGGACGGGTGCACCATGGAAAATACGTGTTGCTGATTTGGATCATGCGGTTGCTCATGCTGCGCCTCCTGCACTTCGTGTTGCTGCTGCTGCTGTCTGTGCTGCTGCACCAACCACAACGCCTCCGGGTGCTTCCGCAAACCCTCCCCAAACCACCGATTCAGCACGTGTCGGGGCGGTACAGCAACACAGCACTGCTGTTTTTGCAACTGCTGCTGATCCTTTGACTTGCTGTTGCAGTCCAGGAGCAGCAACCGTCGAAGCAGCTGATGCTGCGGCGGCCCCTCGAGGGCAAGTTGCAGCAGCAGGTGTTGTACTCCAGTGATTCCCACATCCTCCGCCTGGTTGTGCTGCTGCTGCGACGAGAAAGCAGCACCGATTGGGGCTGATCTACTGCGAAGCTCGGGAGTGCTGCTGCTGCTGTCCGCCATGCTATTACCGCTGGCACTGTAAGGGTCTGCTGCAGCCGAACCCGACTTCTCTGCCTGTGCAAGTTGCTGCAGTACAGCAGATCGCATGTCGATTCTGCCGCCTCCGCCGTTGCTGCCAGCGCCGTCAGCGGCTGCTGGCTGTAGCGGCCGTTGCTGCTCGTGTGCATGCAGTTGCTGCAGGATCTGCTGGCGCATTGCGACGGACGAGACGCTGCCCTGAGCCTTGGATCCCGAGAATCCTTGTTGCTGCTGGATCTGCTGTAGCAGCAGCTGCTGCCGCACCTGTCGCTGCAGCCTCTGTCGCTGCTCAGGACTGGACTGCAAAACGGGGTGCATTTCTGCTGCTGTAGCCTCGGCAGCGACGGCGGAGAAGGCAGCAAGCACAGCCGCAGTGGCGTCTTCTTGGTGATGCAAGGCACTTGCACTGTCATCGCCTGGTGCTTCAGACGTCACAGCCACCCACACACGCGAGCTGCAGCGCCGCGCAGCCGCAGCGAGTCGTAGCAGCTGCTGCTGAGCGGCTCCCAAGTCGGTGGCCTCTATTGGGGAAGTTGCCATGCCTGCCGCTTTGTTCGTTCGAGCGCCTTCCTCAACCCGTAGAGCAGCAACACCACTAGCTGAGGAGGGCATGCAGCTCCTTCGGCTACGTTCACCGCTGCTGATCTGGCTGCTGCAGGCGGTTCGGGTGCAGCAGATCTGGTCTATGGCGCGCAGTAGGAGCCGCGAGAGACGCATTAATTCAGAGGACTGCCAAAGAACGTCCATTGCTGTAGCAGCATCATCTACGGCATCTGTCACCGTCGCTGAAGTGCCTGCATGCGTAGACGTGCTCTGACGCGACAGGGGAGGCCAGTTCTTATCTCCGTCGTCCACTGTTGCTGCATGAAAGGAGGCGCTGCTGGCAGAGGTCCACTGCGCCAACCCATGCAGCCCCCCTCGCTGCTGCGGCACCTGCTGTTGTGCCTGCTTCATGGAAACATGAGTGCTGGGATGCACGTGCTCCGTTTCACTGGGATTTCCCACTAAAAATGTGGTGCTACCGCTCATGGGCAGCGCCGTATTCGCTGATGCTGTTGCCGGAGAGGAAGCAGACACTCCGCGAGCTTCCCGATGCACCAAGAGTTTTTGCTGTTTCTGGTTTGTTGCTGCTGCTCGGTGCCTAGTGCTCTGGCTTAAGTTGCTTCTGCCCTGGAATGGTCCTTTTGGATATCCAGCAGCAGCAGCAAACTCCGTTGCTGTTGAAGTACCAACCCAATCCCCAGGAGGCAGACGCATTCGCAGCAAGCACGCGCACTTCTTGTGATGTTGCTACTGTGCAAACCGGGGGTGTATCAGCTGCTGCCAATCGTCAGCAGATGACCTACTGGACCGGCAACAGGCTGCCGCTGTATCTGTACAGCAGCACACAATGACTAGTAGGGAGCCTACAGTTCCCCTCCTTTCGCTGTACACTCGCAGGTATCTTGTGTGAATAGGCGGATCATGTTGCCTCGGCGAGTTTTGATGTCACTTTCGCTCCAGGTGCTTGTGTTACCGTACCTAGCAGGGGCGCGTCAACGCTCACACATGCCCCGGGGGCCAGTCCCTCCGGCACGAGCAGCAGAAGCACTCAGTTTTACTGATGCTTCCTCATGTAGAATTGTAGGGAAGATTTCCTCCGGAACCAGAAATCAGTCGAGAACTGCTGCTGCCGCTGCCGGTAGTTCTGCCGCTGCCAGTAGTTCTGCCGGTGCCGTGGATAGCAAAGAAGCGGGTACGCGTAGATTTCATGACAGCGAGTTGGAGGTCTGAATTCTTAACGCAACATCATGATGCTTTCGTAAGCGCCTGCGAGCAGTTGACCGATTGTGTGGGACATGGCCACCGCTTTGAATCGCGCGAACACAACAGCACCAGTGCCGGAACGATGAACAAATTACGCAACTGTTCGCGTTCAGTAGAGCACAGCGGAGGGCAAAATATATCCGCTGTCGCAAATGCTGATGGAGCTACCATTGCTGCTCGGGGGCCCCTCCACCCGGCTTCCACTGATAGGGGGCCCCAAGAGTCCTCTTGCACTACTCTCGTGCACCACTAGTTATATTCGGTTATACTCGCAAAACTTATGCAGGACATCTTCGACTCTACAAATGTGCAGCTTTTTGGGTGTGTAGTTAACTAATACTCGTGCGTGTGTGTACTAATACTGTACTAGGGAATGACTTTAGCTGCACGCAGTGTGGAAAATCGCACCACCATGGGCTGGATGAACACGTATGAGGCACCCTCTTCCTTATTTTTTGGCTGTAGGTAACTCGTATACCACAGGCTGCCATTCCATCTAGCAATCCAGTGCTACCCCTATGCCCTTTGCTGTGGCCCTCTCTCCCGGAAATCTGCGTACGTCCACTTCCTCTTAGTGTTTTTACTCGTTCCACCTAAATTAGTTTGCTTTTACGTTTGGTGCTGCTAGTACTTGATACGGTGAAGGCCAAATGGAAGACCCTAATCCAGCACCCGGGGAACTCCAGGTGCCCTTAGTTCCCATGAGGCGACTTCATACCACACCTGCAGTAGGCACAGCAGAGGAAGGGCCATCACTGGACTTCCTGGATTTGAATCATTCCATGACCTCTGTAGCGCCGCTTCCACAGTTGGTTAGACATCCTTCAATGGAGCCCCCTAAGCCTAAGAAGCGGCTAATATCTCGTCCCGAGCTCTTAAGGCACAGCAGCCGCTCTCTTCTGAAAATGCTTTCCTCCTCTTCACTTATTGAAAACACAGAATCGGCCTCTGAAGAGCATACATGCGCCCAAGAAGAGGGTGTTTTGTTGCTTTATATTACTGGTGAGCTTGACAGGCAATGTACCAGGATGTCGAACCTACAGCAACTACGGTGTACTCACTATTAGGTATTTAGGCTTGCTACAGTTTTAGTTTTTCGACAAAGCAGGATTAGAATGATCTTACGTTCACGCCTCATCGACTATGCTTAATAAGCATCGAGGTCCATTCAAATACAAGAACCCAAAGAGCACGATTGAAGGTCCAGGGTAGCGTGCTCGTGGGGCTGGAGTAAACGGGCTAGATCCGTGTATTACGAAGAACATGGAAAGGAGTCCCGTGCTTGGTACTTTGGGTCTTGTTTTGCCATAGGATGGGGTCAGCCTCACCTGCACCATCGTGTAGCGGGGGGCACTTGGAGCACTTCGCCAGGGGTCCCCATGACCCGCGTGCTGCTCCAGACCCCGCATGGAAGGGCCCTCATTGGCCTCCTGCCGCGGTGGCTCCGTGGGTAGGCTTTTTGGTATTTCGTTGCATCGAGTCTTTATTCATTTCGATCTGTCGTCGGTGCCGCGTTCGTGCTATTGACTCCTTTAGCAAAAAATTTCGAGGCGTACACACATCATGTTTCCATGGCACTTGCGTCGTTATTTCGAATGGAGGTCTTGTTATTATGTTGCACTTTTAAGTCCATCTTGGACCTGTTGGGGGCCATATTACTTGGCGTGCTGCCAGCACTCCTTCACACTGCGTTCATGGGGTCCGGCAGAAAGCTCGTATCGCTATCGTGAAAGTAGGGCCTCTGGATGGCTTCCAAGTGCCCCACGTATGAGCCATTATGTGGTCGTCGATATTTTGTGGCGTGGATAGTCAGAGCAGGCACCACAGAGGTGGTCAAATCTACAGAAAGGCAGAAGTAATCAAAGGGAGATACTCGACTAAGGATGCTGTTTAACTGCCCATGCATGAGAAATAGAAGTAGCTCGCAAGATACCGCAGATATATATGAGTGCTTTTACTGTGCTGCAGTCCTGCTGAGGGTAAGCTATGGTTCTTTGCCTCCAACACACCCAACCTCGAGTTTCTCCCGAACGATGGTATGCGCTATACTCTAGACTCGGTACACTCAAGTCCTAGTCCACCGCGTTCATGACCACTCCTCGTACACTTCAAGACAGGTGCTAACTATTCACTTTGCTGCCACTTGACTTCTTCTACTGGTTCCGGGTTGTAGGTTTAGGAATGACGATACACAGCTCTGTGGGCTTGCAGGTCACGGGGGTTGGGACAAGGCACCAGGGTGTCAGCACTACTACGCGGGAACAAAAGGAAAATATGCTCTCTACAGAGGATCACTGCAGCGGCTTCCTGATCCTCCTCAAAAGCCGGCTGTGCTCAGGTGAAGCTGCTGCCTGACCTGTGAATCCACCGTTTTAGCAGGTGGTCATTGCTACAGGCGCGTGGGGTCGCTATATTGCTTCTGTCATTGTTGCTGCTTCCTGTGATCTGAGGTGGCTGACCCTAGCACAGCTGCTCCTGCCCTGTTTGTGCTTTTTAATTTTTCAAAACTGCGTTTAGATGTATTGAAGCCGGCAGCAGCCATGCCTGTCTGACTTGGAATCCAAATCCATTTAAGGCTGAGACCATATCAGGCTACACAATTTACAGGTAGGAGGAGGTCTATGGACTTTAGAGGCTTGCATTACACTGGTTATGGGCATCTACTGAATCCAAAAGAGACAGCAGCTGCTAGTTCGGGTCCAACGCCGTTTTCTCTGGTGTCTCGCTCTTCTTGTATACAGCCAAGCAGTGGAACGTTTGCCGCAGTCCTCAGCTACAACACGCTAAATTACACGCGCAAGCACACCAAAGACACGATCCCTTTCACAAGCGTTGCAAAGCAGAAAGTGCAGGTGTGATGCAAATGTGGTTGTGTGGCGTAGAGACGGCCAGTTAGTGGCAATGGTGGACGGCGATTGCAGGGATTACACGGACCGCCCCTTATTGGGTCTAAGAGTGTATTCGTATTTTGTTTGCGCCGTGAACCCAGAGGGTCAGGAAGGCCCTCCATCTGACTGCGTTCTCGCGAGGACATCAGAACCGGGGAAGCCATCGGCTCCACTCAACCTTGTCTGCATAAACAGAACAGAAAACAGGTCGCGTGAAAGCACAGTCATGAGCAAGCCTGATACCCTAAAGACTACGGGCAGCAACTGAGGGGAACTTGTTTTCCAGGTTTTGCAATGTTTGGCTTAAAGACTCAGTGTATTGCATGTACAGATTGGGTCAGGCGAATCCATATTTAGAGGACAGACTGAGCTTGTGTCACAGGATAGAAATCTGTTGGAAACCTCCAGCTGATCACGGGGGTGCTCCGGTGCGATTCTATCGGGTGTATAAAGACGGGGTCCCCATTGCATTTTTGCCAGCTGTGGGACCCCAGGAACACAAATACACTGACGTGGCAGTAACGAAAGGCGACACCCACCGCTACACTGTTTCCGCATGGCACGATTTGCCTCCTCCGGACTACAATGAAGGAAAGAGCAACATCGATTACAGCAGAAGCAACGGCTTCTTTAGGATATTTTTGCCGGCTGCAGTTGAGGGACTTCACAGCGACCCGTTGGACGCTCGTGCTGAAACGCGACTGGAAGGACCTCGACTAGACGATGGGAAGGGGCATATAATGCTGCAGGGGTTTAATTGGGTCAGCGCACAGAATCCCACAGGCTGGTACAACGTTCTTTGCAGCAAACTTGAGGACATAAAACGGCTTGGAGTTTCCATAATTTGGTGTCCTCCACCCACAGAATGTGTTGGATTGGAAGGATACATGCCCACCAGATGGTACTGGTTCTCAGTGTTGCCGGTGTTACGATTGCTGATAACGATCTGCATATGTTTACGATTGTGACTCTGCCTAGGCCCTCGTTTCTACCTCAGCTACTACTGTGGCACTGCCTTGTTTAAGTCTTTTGTTCTATTTACTTCCTGTCTACGCCCCACTTCATGTTTTGCTTATCTTGGCATAACGATACGCTCCCTCTCTGTCCCTTTTTCCGTAGCCACCCCTACCGCTGCTTCTATGGGGTCTGTCAAGTTTGCGTCCAGGTACTCGTTGAACAGTCATTACGGGACGGCAGCGGAGCTGCAACATCTGATTCGAACCGCTCGGGAATCAGGGTTGGCTTGCTGCGTTGACTTGGTGGCCAACCACCGATGTGGCACGCGGCAAGACAGCCGGGGGCACTGGACAATTTTTGAAGCTCCTGACTGGGGCCCTTGGGCGGTGGTATGCAACAACCTGCAGGGCTACCATGGGGAAGGAGGCAAAGACACCGGCGTGAGCGTGGATTGCGCACCGGATCTTGACCATACAAACCCTCAAGTGCAACGAGACATGAAGCTCTGGACCCAGTGGCTCATGCGAGACGTCGGATACCTTGCGTTCAGAATTGACATGGCCGGTGGCTACGCCCCCCAGTACCAGGCAAGAAGGAATTCCCGATACCTCAAGCTTAAACCGCTTATGCAAGAGCCTCAAGCTAGCTTTTACTTGATAGTCGTTTTCATGTGCGATTCGCAGCAAGCCTTTGTGGAGCACCTGGGTCGGCCGTTCACGGTAGGGGAGTATTGGCATGGCGATACACGGGCTCTTGTGAACTACGTCAGAGCCGCTGGGGGCTCTCTGGCTGCCTTTGACTTTGCATTTTACTATCATCTGCAACGCGCAGTAGAAACAGGCGACTTCGGCATTCTTAATGCCTGCGGAAATCTCAACGGTCTCGTCGGCATAGTAAGGACAGACACACAGGCTTGGGTCGACAGTGAAAAAGGCTGACAAGAAGCAGCCAAGAGAGAGCGCACGGATATCAGATACAAAAGATAGTTAAAGACACACATACTTAGATATGTCACGACATGGGAGAATGATTATACTAGCAGAACAGGGAAGAGAAAAGCATGTACATAGATTGCAGGCAAAACGACAACCACTGTAGCAGTACAAAGTTATGACAGACATTATCGACCAACCGGCAGAACAAAAGCACAGCAAGGAAGGGATATCAGAGCACATAGAAAAAGATACAACTTGAAATTAAGTGCGCAGAGATAAAGAACGGAAACACGGGCAAAAAGGGGAAAGAAAGTCCGACACAACTGAATGGGCACAAGCGCAGGTCAAAAGCAGGAAAGTAAACAGCCATTTAGCTGACATGCGGAGAAGACCTCAAAAATAACGCGAGCTTGCGGAGTTTATACCGTATGCCTACCCAGCGGGGGATCCATCGAGTAGGATGCAAACGAATTTATGCTTTCAGCATTGAGCAGGAATACAATTAAGCGAGTGAGCATCTCGTGTGATGTGTTCCGACCCATGCACTGCAGGAACCGCAGCTCGCCGTTACCTTTATTGAAAACCATGATACCGATCACCTGGAGTACTGCCGTACCTTCTGCAACGGGGAGCTTGACGGAGTTGTAATCTCTAATCTTAAATCTAAGCCCCGGCACTCACGGCTAAATCCTAATGCCGGATGCCCAGTACAACGGAATTCTCCCCCTTTTAACCCTAATCATATCAGCTTACGAGTTCACTGACAGAATGTGGGTATCTCTCCAGCTGCAAGGTTACGCGGTCATTCTCACGCACCCGGGAGTTCCTTGCATCTACTGGAACCACTACTCAGATTATGGCCCATATTGTCGGTAGGAAAATAGAAGGTCCCAAGCATGAAGCCACAAATTGAATCCAAGCGCTAATCCGCAAAAAAAGGAAATCACAAGCTTAAAACTCAGTAAGGAGGGCCAGGGGCTATGTCGCTGTCGCAGACAAAAGCTACAAGAGCTTTGCGACGTAAGAACTTCCATGGGGATCCACAGCACCAGCGGCATCTACATGGCTACGTAAGTGCTAAACCCTGCAGACCTCAACCCTCTGGCCCAAAGGCTTTCACCAGGATGTTTGCAAAAAAGCACTTATAGCTCAACACCTGTCAGTTTCACAGTTCATCATCCTGCCTGTACGCAAACCATATTGCCAACCCCTAGGTCCCCCCATTTGGTAATTGTACATTGAAGGCTAGCCCGTATCATTTTCAGGTGCTTGTGACTACGTAGGGCAAAACATGGGCTGTATGCGGCGTACATCTCACCCAAGGACCGCTGGTGCCACCCCCACAGTGCAAGTGTGGCGATAAAGATCGGATGGCTAGACTGGCACCCTGGACCGGGAAATTGGCTCATCGCATCCTTCGGTCACAACTTCTGTGTGTGGACACAGTAAATGCCGCCCAGAAGACCCCTGGCCTGTGTTTGTTTGGCCTACACAACCTTTGGTAGCCATGTAAACCCGTCCGAAGTAGAAGTAGAGACGCACCAGAGCAAGGCTGGCTGTGCCTTTCGCGAAAAATATGCTAAGCATCTGAAGGCATATAGCTACCAGTAGCTTTTAAATAAGTATGTATTCTTTTTCTTGTGAGGCTGTGCCTATTAGCATACATTTCTGTCTATCACCATGGACTCTCCTTCTAGAGTGTTTATGAGTGTTTGCCTGCTCATCGAATAGTTTTCCTTTCGCAGTTCGCGACTAATTGCTACCAGTGATTCTAACTATACGAACTTCTGTAGCTGCACTCAAAGGTGTATCTATGCTTAGAATATGGTGAGTCGATGTATGTTGATGTGCACGGGCATCTAAAATGCCGGTATTTCAAACGGCGGACCCTGGGAAGTCCCAGTTGAGCATAGCGGAATTAGAGGCTGCAGATGCAGTCTCCTGGGAGAATTCGACGGCAAATCTAGTGCTTGCTTTTTCATGTTAAAAACCAGCCCACATACTGAAATACCATGGACTTTTCACTTTGATTTATGCGTTAATCGAGGGTTCAGTGCCCATGGATTCCCCCCCACTCCTGGGTGCAGAAATGGAGATTTTATTTAGTGGGCCACAGAAGCGCAAGAGAAATTCTCCTGTCTTTCCTGGCTGCAAAGACGAAACCACACTTCATTATGTACAGTAAATGCATCGTAATATAATTTTGCCATCCTATTATCTGTTCTCCACTGTTACGAATTGCCCTAAGTGCAATACTAAATATACGAACTTGCCAAAGATCAAGTTCGTGTTAACAAACCTTCCAGGTTGTGGGCATCACGACATACTCCTCGGACTTTCTGGGTGGGCAGACAAATAAAACTGAGAGTGAAACTTCATTTCCAAGCTGATCGACTCGCAGACACAGAGAGTCGAAACTGGCGCCATCCCCAAGGCCAAAACTTTATGACCCAGAGCTTGAGGGACATGTAATGAAATGTGCGAGCATGGTTGTATCTAATCCCCAGCACAGCTGTACGTGAACCCATGCTTTTTCCAAGATGCAAGCCGCATACCCACTTATCGGGAAAGAAAATCTACTACTGAATACTCCCCGAAACACAAGACAAGCACAGCGCTGCAACACACCACAAAATCCGTCTGTTGGACCAGATTCTCCATACAAACATTCCTTCCCCGAAAGACGTAAAGTCCCATCATGCATCCCGCCATATCCTGCAGCACATCTCAGTACTTAATTGAAGACGGCAACCCATGGTATCCCCTGCGCGCTAATACCTTATCCCGAACCCTGGATACTGACGCGTGAGTTGCATTGTAGCAGACATCCTTCATGTGATGGGACATTTATTTATGGATTCAATATTTGAGTCTCTAGTTTCAAACCTGCTCCTTTTGAATTCCCCAGCAGTCGTCATGCCTGGCCAAGGTAATGCCAACTTGAACTGTCTCAGCTACTGATAGAAGGTACTGCGGGTTAGACACCCATCCACGCGGGACCCTCTTTGTGCCAATAAGCGGTAAGGGACACGTAACAGGCTGCGCTTTGCCTTTTTTCCGGAGTGGAACTGGATGGACAAATAGGCAAAGAGTTTACGGGGTACCGTGAGGTTTCAGGCACAACCATAGGACAGTTACACATGATGCTCGGACCAGCAAATGATAAAAATATGGAAACCACACCCAGAACAGAGCTGCTCTCGCCTAAAACCAACTCCCCTACCTGTTTTATTTTGGAGGCCATTAGGGGTTGCGAGCAGCTCAGGGAAGTTGTGGCTTCCCCCAGCTGTTTCAAGCTCCCATTGACCAATTAGCGTTCTGTAGTGCTCGTAGTCAAGGGCTTCAAGTCTCTGCAACAAAAACCACCGAAGGCATTCAAAACTAGGAATTGGGCTCTAGATTACAGTGTTCTGGTACAGCTTGGAGGAGAACGCATAGTTCTGACACATATACACAGGGGAAACGTGTCAGTCTGAACTGTTTGCGTCGGCCATGCCAAACACTGTAGCGCGAACAACCTAAGCGGGGTACTTGTTCGTTCGGTACCTCGAGAGGCAAGTCGCTGAACACGTTCAGGACAAAGGCTCCAGTTGCACCTCCTACCTCTAAGCATGGAGATACTATAAGGGGGCCCTGCAAAGAAGGGCCAAGATACGTTCCAATCCACAATTTGCAGACGCATGCAACCAACAGGGCTATGGAGTATGAGAGACAACCCGCACGGAGAGCAATCGCAATAATACAAACGGAATCGCAGATCCACAAACTCGCATATATTCACTGTTTTCTACACCCATGAATTCGCTTTCCTCAGCGATATAGGTAAACCTGGCTCACGGATCCCTTGAGAATCGTGAGTTTGATGCAGCACTGCTCGTTCCCGACGGCTTCAACGAACCACTCATCGGCCTCGATCTGCACGAAGAACGAGCTACAAGCTAGATGTGAGCTGAACGTCACCGCTCCAGCAGCCCTGGACGCGTTAGCAGGCTATCTGGCTTTAGGACGGAGAGGTAGCAAGGTATTGTTAGCTGACTGTCAACTTCCGATTCAATTCAGGTTGAGGTGCTTCAGAGCCGGCTCCAAACCAGTTAGTTCTGCGAGTAGAGCGTAACCACACATTCTCATGGCTGTCTTGCGAGACAAACTGAGAAGAAGCAGTGCGAGTCTTTTTACACTATGGCTGTATACTCTGCGTCCTGAACCTGGGTTCACAGCCGGTTTTGTAAGTCCAGCTTGACAATCTGCAGAGCTGGCCAGTAGAAATAAGTTAGGGATCATTACATTAGATCAGTTAAGTGTTACTGCGTATGTTGAGAGTTCGAAGAAGCTGTGTCTTCCATTGCCTCTGGGTTTGTCGAATCCCTCAATCGCGTTGCCACTAAACCTACCTAGCGCAACAGCACCCACAACCGCAGAACAGAACAGAACCTGATTGCCACGGTACTGGTAATAACGACAGTTCAGCTACTACTGATTTACTGGCTGAGTGCAAATACATCCAACGAGCTAGCTTGTGCCCAACAGTAGCACCACAGGTGAAGCTCGTTGCTGCAAACACAGAAATACAGTGCTAAGACAGGAGGAACCACAAACTAATTACTTGCACTTCTCCCAAAACTTGCTTAAGGAAACCCAAGCCTCACGGAAAGGTGCTGTTCGGTTTTTGTTTTTGCTTCCTGCCGTATTACAGATATGCACACTGTTGTTTCAGGGTACCTTGAACATGGAGAGTTGACACCGTCACTCAAACACAAGCCCCCTTCCACAGTGGTCGAGGCACTCTTTTTCTGGCATAAGCGCAACACCACTACGACTGGAACCTCCAGCACACACGAGTAGCCCAATAATTTTCTAGTTTGATGTTCGAGCTAATCAGCATTAAGCTCAAAAGTTGTATATCCTGCTTTAACCGGGCCTGCAGGTCGTCGCTTCAGTCCACCTTGGGTTTGCATAAAGAGCGAATTGTGGGTTTGTTGACCACTTCGTATTAAAAACAAAGCACTTTCGAGGGCCCGGTGTCAACAGTCTGCCGCCTAAAGGAGTCCAAAACACCAGCTACAATGTGAACAGCAGCATAGCTCGCCAGAAGAGCCAATGAGAAAGTGATTTGTGAGGAGGGGTTTTTAACAAGTTCGGAAAAGCTCCTCAAAGACACTTTGAATTTATTCCACGCAAAAAAGGACTAAACCAAGAACTTTTTATGAATTAAGGGGTTGGAGGCTGACCTGCGGAGTCCGGTGTCCATGCACCTGATAATTGATAATGTTTTGGGGGCGGAAGCTGCTCGACGTGCATCTGCAAGCACCCGTGAAGAGGCAGTGGAGGCATGACCAACAGAGGAATCCAGTAACGTCTCGCAATATTTCTGTACGCATGCTATGGTACAGATGCTCTCTCCTCTATGAACACTGCAGCGATTCAGTACAACGCCGATTTGCAGTGGTGCACATGACAGTTCGAAAACTCCCCATTCGAATATAGCCTTTTCAGCTTACGGGGCATGAGCTAAAGGTGCGGAAAATGAAGTCGTTGGGGCGTAAACTGCTGCTCTCGGCTGGAACGTTTTGGTAACAAACTACGAGCAGTCGTCTGGTGCTCTTTACGCAATCTCCCTCGGCCTCCCCCACAAATCCCAGTCTTAAGCAGCTATCTCTCCAGGCCCCTCGAGGTTCAGGAGCCCCTATTAAAAGACCCTGCATGCAACTAGCCATGCAGCAGCCGCCTCCCTTCCATGGCTCCTGGCTTGCCGGTCTCTCACCATCCGCCACTGCTTGAGACACTCCCACAAGCTTTGCATCCGAGAATGACCAGATGCGGCGGCATTCCTGAGCAGCAAAAGACCATTCTATCCCATAACTTGGGTTTTTTTACTTTCTCCCATTGTTAGAACATGAAAATCCCACATCCACGTAGGGATGCACACGACGTCCATTGAACCCGGTGGTTGGGTATCAGCTTCAAGCGCCTGTGTGTATCTGGGTTTACCCGTGCGTGAAAGACTGCCATGCTGATTGGAGCCACATCAAGAGCGCTGCTCTGCGTTATGGAGAGGAAAGCTTCCTGCAAAGCTGGCCGTGTTTCCTGGGACAGCGGGTGGCTTTGCTGCGATTCATTAATCCTCGCCTCCTGGTGCTTGTGCGAAGCATTAGTGACAGATGAAGGTTCAGGAAAAGAAACGAGGAACATTGGAGCGTTTACCCACGCCATATCAAATCCCTCAGCTTGGTATTCGTACCTGACCAAAGCGGAGGGGCGGCTGACAACTGTGTATTCCGCGCATGCAGGTGTGGTCCTGTTGCACTGTGGTACGACTGCTGGTTTTGTAGCCCCGCTGCCGAAATTTTCGCAGGAAACTTCTAGCCTGCCATTGACTACGGCATCAACACAAAAAGGAGCAGCTGCAGCAGCACTCTTCGCTGCAGAGGACTGCAGAGGGGTGTGGCTCTTCCTGATTTTGGCGATATCTGCTGTTTGCGCGGGTTGCGAGTACCGTACTCGCCAAGCCGGGAAAGGCCCCTTAGATAGGACTCCCGTTGAAATCGTATGTTGCTTGTTGACCATGGTGGAGCTGCTCTCCCTGATTCTACCAGAAAGCCTTTGTCCTTGCTGTAGTGTGCATAGAGCTAATGGCTGTAGGGCGGTAGCTCCTGCTGCTGCCTGTTGCCTATTCCAGTCCCGTGGTAGACCGCAGAGAGACAAGCCACTCCAAGTGGCTCTATGCACTGTCACGTACAAAGCAGCAAGTCCTTGATTGCGCAGAACTTCAATATCTCCAGTTGTGGATCTGGCTAGCTTGCTGTGTTCGCAACAACAATTCTAGAATCATGTAGAAATTCTCCCGTACCGCTCACCCGCCATGCTAAACTGCCATTCGGCAGACAGGACTAGTGGTTGTTGCTGTTTTAAGGCTTTATGGAAGCTCACGTGTTTCCTTCCGAATCCGCAGTCTGCTTCGATGCTACGGCAGCAGAGTTGAAACCCTCGTGGATTCGCACAGCTGCAGCAGCCGGTGAGATGGACGTGGGCAGCTCCTTGAGCTGGGAAAGGGGGATTTTTTTCTCGGAGGGCAGAAAATAGCAAAAGAGTATGTCTGTGAAATTCTCCAGAAAGGACTCAAACTTCATCCAAAATGCTGCTGGAGCATCTCCAAACTTGTAGTTTAGCCTCTCTTTCAGGTCTGGCGGCCAGAGACAGGACAAAACAGGGACACCGGACCAGATACCATTCGAAAAGGCCGTGGGTTCCTTCTCCAGACTGCTTATTGTCTTGGTCCTGCTGCGCTGTTGCAGAGAGTGCATCAGCCATACACACTGTATCAGTTTATACCATCACCATTTCGCAGTCATGACTTGCTAGTCTCCGAAGTTACAGCTCATGGATGGTTTAGATTCAACAGTGCCAGAATGTGTGGTTTATGATGTAATAAAGCACCTGGATACTGAGTCCAGGACCGATGATAATCAGAAAATTCTCCTCGCCAAGTGGGGACCTTCCAGGGGTTGTGTAGCCGCACTAGCCGCAGTTCTTCAACCTACAAAGCCATGGGTGTGCCAAATGAATCTAAAGATTTCCCAACTAGAGCCAACATTTAGCAGATGCGGGTGCTTTAAATTGGCATTGACTGTGATACGAACGGCATTGAAGTCTGCACTTGTGCTGCCCTTATTGCCAAATGCCTCAATGAGTGGGCGAGGCCTGCAGACAGGCTGTACAAAGACTAGATGTCAGGACAAGATTTTGTGGTAGAGGGTTGGAAGTTTTGTGTTTGCATACCCGTACGACATCGACAACGGTATATTGCCTGTTGGAGAGTATTTCTTTTTCTGTGGCTGTGCCCCTGGCAATGCTGCTTATAAAACATCCCCCAGTGCAGAAGGCCCTACAGTAAACAGCAATACAACACCAACAAGACATGTGCCTTTTCATGTATTCGTTGCATCTATGTGTATGCACGTGTAAGTGTACGCAGGAGTACCGGCTTCTGTGCCTTGTGCATATAGTCCTAGAAGTAACATTCGTGTGTGCAGCATTCACTATTTTCTTTCGTTGTGCGCTTCACCGGGTGTGCTTTATTCATGTAGCTGTACATTGTTGTAGACGCCGATAAAGCCCATACACGGTAAAGAGCAAACAAATTGACCTTAGGAGTCTACATCTAAATATGTGTAAATACTACTCGGGTTCGGCATTGAGAGAAGGTAATATTGGTTGGCTGGAAGAATATGTGGATGCACGCTTATTGACAGACACATTTGCATGCACGTTGAGAAATGACTCTATAGGCTCCACTATCTTAATTATATGCAAAAATGCATGCATTTGGCACTACTGGTATTTGCCAACAGGTTTTCATTCAGAAGACCTGCGTAGATACATAGGGGACACCGTCAGCGCACTTCCTTAGTTTGGCCCACAGCACAGGAGCGTCAAAGCACGCGACCTCCACTTCCTCAACTGAGCAGATGCACAAGAAAGACTGAAGCATACGATTTAAAGCGAAACGCTTCCGTGGACAGCACGTGACACTATAGTTTGGGTCAGAAACTGGAGGCTGGGATGTAAAGCCCTTGGTGTCCTTGTGTGGGCGGACCAACGCCTCCTGTCAAGTCGACAAGTATATCCCGGAAGCTCCTGAATCCTTGCACAGATGTCACACACGCTTAGTAAAGCCTGTTCCTGTATAATGCTTACCATTTATTGTTTAAGGCTTAAGGCTCACCTTTGTGCTACAGCCTCATAAGAACCGAGGAACTTGGCATAAGCCTTTTCCAGGAGAGGTAGCCATACTTCCTCGAAAGCGTGGCAGTGAGTGAATCTGTCCGTGAGAAAAAAAAATTCGAGCAAAGAATATATGCTGTTATATCACGCGAAGTGGGTACTTCCGCTTGCTAGCCTTGAATGCGACGCAGGAAATTTCGGACGGTATACAACGGTTTCTGTGTTTAGATATATTGTCGCAAAACCACTCTCGAGGCCCGCAGTGTGGTGAGGAAATACTAGGGGTGGCAAAGCTCACGCGAATTCTATGAGCGAGTCCGTGGCGTCCGCTTGTGCCTCTGTACTGTCCAGAGTGCATCGGTAGCCATTTTCGCTATTTGGGCTTACTGAAGATATACGTTTGCTCGAGCAGAGCTGAGAGTTGCCCTCTTGAATCTGCAGCGCTGCCGAAGTGGCGCAATTAGGAGGGCATTCCTTCAAAGGCGCTGCTCTCAATAATGTGCCTTTTCCGTTACTGCTCCGCGACTTTCGTGCCTCAGAGCTGCTTCCCTTGGTTGACCGACGAGACTGTCTGTTGTGCTCTTTGAGCTGTTGCGAGCGGCGGCAGGGCAATCGGGTGTCTATGCACACCACTTCTCTTTCCCCTGACCGGAAGAAGGCTACGCAGAACAAGCCACGCGCTCTGAATCGAGACACAAGAGCCCCCCCACAGCAGCAATGAATGTATATGCTATCGTTTTTCTCTGCACACTCACTATGCTTATTAGAAGAAGCAGTATGCAGCAAGCAGTCGTTCTGCCACCGACTGTAGTGTGGCAGCCTATGGCTAATCTCCGCTAAGCCAGCTGCCAGCCGTCGTGGTCTCTGTGCTTTGGCTTCATATACCGCCAATGCTGTGGGTGTATCAAAGCCTCTCTGATAGCTAGAGGGTGTGAAATGGCTAGGCCGCTAGCAGCAGCAGCAAATGCGTGCGATGGCAGCAGCCCTTGAACGACAGTGGAAGCAGGTCTGCTGCTGTTGAACAAAATTGCCCGCCTCTCTGCATGGGGCTGCGAAAACAGCTGCTCCTGTGCAGAATTTCGTTGTTGCTGCTGCAATCGAGATGTCTGATGAGACTTGGCTTGTTGATGCTGCATGGAAAATACGATTTCGTCAGGCCGCCTCCAGAGCAGCCCCTTTAAAATGCCTGGGGGTTCCCCTTCACTCCCCTACACAAAGAACACACAGGAACACTCTTGCATAAGTGCAGGTACGTAATCCATTTTGCAGCCTAACATAAAGCTGTCGGCACTGCTTACTAAAAACTTACAGGAGGCTTTAACGATGGAACAGGTGGATTTCCAGGAAACTCAGCGTCCTCATAGAGGCCGTCGTCCCCCTTGAGCCCTGAATTCTACAGACAGATTCAGAGGCCCAGAGAGATCGTAATGCAGCATCAGCTAGTGGCATTGACTCTCCGTTTCATTGTTTCTTTCACTGATGCTGTTCTACCTCCCAGTTTTCAGGCCTCAAGACGCTGCCTGTTTGCTAGATAGTTGTGGAAGCGTTACCTGCGATGCCTTGGGCCGCATCTCAAGAGTATCCTCAAGCGGATGCCACCAGGGTCTAGTGGAGCATTCCAGCGTTTTCTTCACTTTTTTATATGATAATTATGACGATATCACCAGTGTGCTCGGCCCTACTGCCTTCCCTATCAGCAACCACCGCATCTAAGATTAAGCCTTTAATGATCCTACAGCTCCTTGGGAGAGATTACCGATGACCACTCTTAAAAGATACACCACAGAACGTACGACAATGCTGATTCAGTATGCCGTTTTTGAGATGAGAAACTTTGTGGCCTACTTTGCTAATAATTCGTGCACACTGCAGGTAATAGTAGAATATCTGTACGCGTGCCTACCCATTCAGTCAGAAAAAACTTGATATAAGGCCAGGATTATTAAGTCGCATTGTGTGTGATGTCAGCACAAATACGAAAAGTTAAGCTTTTAAGACAAAGGGACAAGTTTCTCCGTTGGGTGCAAAGGTGACTTTTCCTGGACATCAAGTGATCCTCAAGCTGACACCCAAGATAAACAGCTGCCTAGAAGGCTGTAATAAGCCCGCCACCAAGTAACTTACCCAAAAGTTAGACCTATATGCGTATGCTGCCATCCTTAATCTCATGCGGTACGCTGTCCCAGTCCTTGCCAACTGTTTCCAGGTTCTGTACGAAACACCGGTAGTACAGAGCAGGATCAGCATGGCATTAGGCATTCCTCCGGTAGAGTTAGCCTTAACCCTACGAATATTGCACCTTCTTAACTTTCCTCCTGTGCACACAAAGGAGCTACGGGCGAATATTGTGGACACGTTGAGATTAAGCACTTTGCTTTATCATTTTTAACGAAGCCCAAGTTGGGGTGTCGGAAAGATAAAACTGGTTCGAAAGCTGCTTGCAGCTTTATATTATACTCAATAGTAGGCCCTAAGCCGTTGAGTCAACCTTATTTATTCTGGAAGTTCCGGGTGCCCTTCTTGGAGATAATTTCCTTTAAAAAGTACCGTGTTCCCAAATCCGCAGTACTACTTACCTCAGTGCCGACGTCTTATTAGAACTAGGCCAAAAATCGCTGGGGTGGAACAAACACGCTGGTTGAGCCTCCTTTAGGCGCCTCCAGCCTCAGGTTGGAAGGCCGCTAGATACGTTGCACTCAGCAGTTCCTACAGATTTATACATGTTATTCAGCGAAACAGCCCTATGTGCCCCTTAAGGCCATTTTTCATGTGATTACTTTAGCTTATATCGATTATTCACCATACTATAGAAGGCTTCAACTAGACTCACCTGGGTCACTACCTTTTATAAGCAGGCCTTTGCACAGAAGCCAGCCCCACCAACCCCATGTGTTATCGAGCCTTTTGTCTTCTACCCACTGAAACTAGCTAAGATATGTTTGATGGCGGCACGTGTTTGTGCATCTATAAGCGGAAATGATCCCATGAGCTAGCGTCTGCCATGCCGCTTTAAACGGTAACGTCTACTGCACTACAACCAAACCGAGGCAAGATTCTACAATGGGTTCTTTCTTGAAATTTGAAAGCCCGAATCATAGAGCTCATATCCCCAACGTGTGAATGCTGACGATGGCTTCGGTGTAGACTGTGAGCTTCAACGAGCAAATTTCCCCTTGCCCCTCCACCCCCGTCCTTCGACGAAACATCCACATTCATTTACACACTACTCTCAGGCAGCTGCCAAAAGCATAATTGTTTCCCAGGAATTTGACTATTTTGATAATACTTATATGTGCTTTCATACTATTATTTCGGGTAGCTGTCTACTCACTGGAGGCAGCGAGAGAGCTAGTCGCACAAAGCGGGTACACACACGCTGCATTGCGCCGTTTCGTGTCTAGCTGATATTGCTTCGCACGATAAAGATAGAGTAAAAGGCAAATCATACAGTGAAATCTATAATAATTTTTAGTTGAGAATAACTAGCGCACTAGAAAGTGTTCAGTTGTACCTTGCACTTCATTTGCACACCTAATCTCAAAACACAAGCCCTCGTGTTTTGTACCTGTCCTTCGAGACACTGTGCGTGTAGTACAGCAGAAGAGTTCCGTGCGTATCTTCATTTTCCAAGCAAGCAGACGCGCGGAACTGAATGCGAAAAAGGCATTACAGCGCGCCACGATATGCCTAAACACTTTCTGCCTCAGTACTTATTCAGCTAAGTGTTAAGATAGAATCGCCTAAATGATTAATCCCACCGTAGAGCTTATTTATTTGATTATTAACATTAGCTTTGCACAAAACGCACGTTGAGTGTGTGTGCCACCTGCTACGTGAAACCAGTTGTGCTTGCTCGGACTTCTTACAGAATGCAGCTATGCACCCTCTAGCTGCCCCTCCTCCCTTACGACGATACCCCCACAACCTCTAACAAGGGAAGGAGAAAGGTCTTTCAAATGGCATCCAAGAAGTGTTTGAATAATTAATTTTAAGTATGTTCTGCGTCCCGTCTCCTTATATAAATTTCGAATGGAATATTACAGACATGAGGCGATGAAAGCAAATTGAAAGGAAGCAAGGCGTACGCATGTGGCAGCAACAAAAGAGAAACGAACCCAACAGAATCGAGAGCGCGTAACAGTTCACTGTCGTCGAAGTGCTGAATGCTTATGCAGCCTGCTGCGACAAAGCAGCGACGTAAATATGCTAGGGAAGCCAAAGTACACACTCGTTCAGCAATGCCCTTGCGTGGCAGAGCGATTTCTACATGCAAATATAGCTCAATTATGCTGCGAAGTCGGATTCAAAGCCCAAAAAAAGGGCAAGAGAGGATGCAAAGACACTCTGAGAGTACTGGCCCTACATCGAGCTGCAGAGACTAGCTACACTGGCAATTTCAAAACAGTACCCATGAATGAAGACTGCTGTTTCATGCAGCAAAAGTCGCTGCAGAACTACAATTATAAAAGTACCCAAGGAATGTATTTAGTGGTAGCCAGCATTAATTAACAGCCTGGGCCACAACTTTTATTGCGAATAAGTAAGCCAGAAGTTAATTCTCCGTCAAGCACTGCGACCCGCATTCCCCACTTCGTTGCACTAGCTACCCAGTCTAATGGAGTGCCAGTGCTCAGAACTCTTAGAATTGAACAACCATAGAGGCTTTTGTTGATCCTTCGCTTCCCCAGAGGTCACTTGCGTGCGCGGCAAAGTCCCTTAATAATTGGGGGAGCTTTAAAACTTCTTTAAGAATACAATATTGGTAGCTTTTTTGGCAGCCCTACCTTTACGGAAGTCGATAAAGTAAGCAAGCTAGATTCGCGGGAGCTTTGCAATCGGCACGAGCCGTCTGCCTGATTCTTCGTTAGGTCGCAGTCTGGTGGACCTCGTAAAGCCTGCTGATCCACCAGGACCAAGATCTCCAGGCTTGAAACACGTAGCGGGCCACAGCCTATTAGGATTGCCAGCGCTTCTCTCCTAAGCGTTGAGTATTTTTTGCGTGCACTCTCAAGCTTTCTTTTGAACTCCCTGCGTTGCCGAGGGTTGCTACTGACTTCGGACCATCAAGTCCAGGCCCGGCTCGGAAACGGACTCACCAGTGTAACTAGATATGAGGTGGAGCAATCGGTGCTCGAGTGTACCGGTTCAATATAAGCGTATTGGTCATCAGGAAGAAGCCTAATTTGAGCAACTGGATTATGGAGACCATCAAGTAGCCAATAGTGCAGAACACTGTTTTTGGTACGCTTGGTGTGTGCATCTCCCTCAGGGTGGCTCGCAAAGGTCAACTTATGGTCAATGTGTAGGCGGAATGTGACGTGACAAGAATACGTGCGAAGAGACTTCGGATCCCTGTTCGTAATGATACTCCTAGTCTGTTGACAACGACGAAAATCCTACTGACACTTGACCCAGCATTGCAGTCCAAACCAGGTCCGTCTAAATCAGTTCACAAAGCAGAAGGCTTTTTTGCAAAAGGCCGGAGCAAGGAAAATTGTGAGGCTTGAGTGCTAACATTCTGTGCATGACACTGCGTTCTCTCCTGCTCCAAGGCTCCTCGCAAGCCACCAGGGAAACCGTTAGTTTTTCTCAATGTAGTATGAATCCCTCAACGTCCCCAAAGGACATGGCCATGTGATCCGTGCCAAGGGTTACTGGGGAGCGCAACCGGAATGTGAAAGCAGCGGTTTCCGCGTTGTTTTGAATCACTGCATGTAAATCACAGCGTGGCACCGTTTCACCCTTTGGCCATTCTGAATTTCTTGGCAATAGAAATTGATCAGCAACTTGGGCTTAACTTGGTGTTCGTGCCGAAAACGGATGAAAGGCGGCGAAGATGCGTTTACATGAAGATCCTGAAAGTGCTAAGCACAAGACACTGATCCTTATATTGGAGAATAACTCGATAAACTGTACGGAGCAACCATGTACTCGACAGTTTACTTCATAGAGCTTGCTTCATACGGGTGTCAAAGGCATCAGACAGACGCAATATTGGTAAAAGCCGTTAATCATCACAGGCAACAGTAGTTGTACTGCATAATAGTGGGCTGCTAACGTTCCGCGATAGTGAATTGGTAGCCGTTTTGCTGCTGCCCTTGATATAATTCACTTTGAAGGCACACTACAGTAAGGCACTGAAGCCACCGAACAACTCCAACATTATCCAAGTCCTGTAAGCCTTTCAGACGATACACTAGAGACCGCTACTTGGTTTGGACAGTACACCTACGCCTCGTCGACGGCATTTTTTGCCTAACACCACATCAAGCTCCTTTCCCGCCCCGGAGACCCCTGTTGGGTTCTGATGAATCACTGAGAAAAGCAAACAATGATTCGGTGCTTTGGAGGATCTGCAGGCTGCTAGGAGAGAGAATTACACCCGGCGCCATTTTCACCAGCATCAGATGCTAGAGAAAATGGCGCTCACAGTCGGGCGACACATGAGCCGGAGATGTAAGGCTGGCGATAAACGTCCCTGTAGCGGCATCTGCCTCCTCTGTTCAAAGTATGAACCGTGCTTTCTGAAGTAGACCAGTCAAAGGTGCAGCGATCCGAGCACAACCAAGAATTCAAATATGGTAAGACGTTCACGCTCATAGAACTTCACAACGTCCTTGTGGGTGTATAAAGCTACACGCCGCGCCGTGCGTGCTCCAAGTTTTTCTGGATCCTGCTTCATGCTTGCAACCGAAACGCAGAATTACACTTGCATGCCTTCACATATTACTGCTTGTCCTGTAGCAACGAATGCTTACGCTGTAGGTGCTGCAGCTCCTCTTGAGCGTTTCGGCTAAATACCAAGACGTCAGCCATGACGACAACCATCCACTTCCCCTTAATAGACCCATGTCACTCCTTATAAACTTGCTGCTTTAGTTGAGCTAGGGCATCGACATGGCCAAAAGGGATGCAGGCTACTCAAGTTTGCGAGTGCGAGTGTCGAAAGCCGTTTTCTGCCTGTCACCAAGGTGAAGAGGGATTAGTAAAAAGCATCTGTCAAGTCAGATGTCGGGTGCATTCTTGCTCTGTAATTCTGCAAGCTAAGGTATTACAAACTTGTGCTTCACGCCGAATATGTTCGGAGTCTTCGTGACAACCCATCCGCCATCTTTCGTCCGTTTTTGGCACTAGCATCATGTTACGCCCTGAATTCCCTACCAATTCCTGCAGTGTGCCTTAGCGCAAAGCTTCCTCCTGCTTTTATGTATCTTCTTTAATTGGGGGGGGCTCCGGATACTATGGGGCATGGCTTGGGTCTGATCCAGGGATTTGCTAAGGGATTGTGCCAATGAGTGATCAAGTATATCGCACCTCTGTGCCGTCTCTTCATAGAAGAAAACCACTATGGCCCAGTATCAGGCAACTATATCACCTATTGGCCATTTAAATAAACTAGCGTGAGCGCGGAATCGACCTGTTGTGGATCTGGAGCCGAACGGCGGTTTTACTGCACCGCAGCCTGAGCAGGTGGCTTTCCATTTCCCAGGTGTACGAGCGTTGCTCGCTAAGCAGCCTGCTTCCGCAGAGCCTAGTTCCGTTGTTAAAGCTTTTTGCCCTTTCGCATGTGCTTGCACCTCGGGATTATAGGACCTAATATCCTACTATAGAAAAAGCTGCATAGAGGGCCGTGTGAAATCCTTTGGAGGGTGGGTGGGTTCCTTTTAGATTTCTTCTGTCATTTATCCTGAATTGTATGCTAGGGCCAGGAGACCCAACCCGACATCCATTGGTTCTGTTCCTACTTGGCTTATATATTTTAGCCAAAGACGCATGAGATACGCAATTCTCTTCGGAAATTTCACGCACTCCATCATGTTCGTCAGCCCAACCGATTGGTTGTCGACTCGCTGAGTCACTACCCACCTTGCAACCACATAATGCGCCACTTCGTTTAGCCTAGGTAAGCCACTGTTAAAGCAGCTGTTCCATCTACCTTGTGTTTATACAAACCAAAGCTTTACATTTCTTCATATTGATGAGCTTTTTGCTTTAGCCTTTTAAGTACTCTCAGTTTGCGATTTACTTGATCTCGGTAGAAACCAGTAGGTCAGGGCTTGTATGGAGTCTTGAACTGTACTAATCCGTGCAGGCAGACTCCGTCATGTGCGTGAGCTGAGAAACCATTGAAGCGCTTCTCCTTCCGATGTGCATGTTGCAAAGAGCCCTCGTTCCTCCTTATGTAAAAGGAGAAAAAGTCGACATACATCTGTACCGGCTGATGAAACCTTCGAGTACTTGCCCCTCCTTCGGCCGTCCTACTGTACTAGGCGGCATAACCTTATCAGCGCATCCACGGCCATTTGATAGGTCAGGATTTCATGCCTCTTTACTAGCTGTTAGAGCTGCTGCGTTTATTTCGGCTCGCAAGAATGCCTCTGCTGCCCCAACACACGTTTTGCCACCGCTATACATCATTGCCAGAGATTTTTTCTCCCCGCATGTTGTCACGTTATACTAAGTTATTCAACCAATAAATAGCGCAATCGGACCAGACAGTCGTTGTAGAAGGAAGATTATATCCCACTGCGTCCACAGTTACGAGTTGAGCAGGTAACAGCTGCATCGAACCATGCGGTGCTACCAGGTTTCCCGTTCTATCTGAGGTCGCTGTAGGGAGTTAATGAACTCTGCACTCAATACAAACTTGATAGAAAGTTACTGACTGCGTTACACAAGAACTTAGACATTCGCCTGCCAGCCTGTCAGAGAGATCCCGCCATGAAGAGGGAGCTGCAGGTTCCACACCGATCCCTGCACCCTCCAAACACGCTGAGCAGTCACAGCTTGCTGCAAATTATATATAACGCACAAGCAAACTACAACTCAGGTGTCTGAATCTAGCCAACGTGGGTGTGCAATGTATAAGATACACAAACAAACGAATTAAATTGTCAGTTCGTTTACTAGTGCCTAGTTAAACACATCTAGCGTAGTAGAAAGTAAATAAGCATGTCTGAGACCGGAATACCGCTCAATCTGCGTCAGCACTAATAATTTAGAGATGATTGGAGGCTATATATCAAGCTATGAAATCTTCCTACAACGCTATGCAGGAATCAGCTGTTGCGTCCAGATTTTGTTCTCACAGCACGATTTTTCGTCGCCCCATCCACCATCTGTGCATGCGCCAAACTTAAATTAAAGCCTTTTACAACCTCCATCTGTTAAGTACGGTTTAGAAGTAGACCTTTCTCAATAACAGGTTGTGATGAAATGCCTCCGCTTGTTCCAAATGGACACTCAAGTCCTGGTCGATGTAGATTGATGTTTGTTGGCAGTATTAATCTCCATAAGCTTTGTGTCATTTGCTGTATTCTACTGTCTGCAATATTCCTCATTTGCGTGTGAATCTATCCACCGTAGTTTTAGGAAATTACCATATAGCATGGCTCAGGAACTCCCAGCCCCATCAAGTTATCGGGTGGGGTCTCCTGGGGTAGGGGGCCCCAGTTAGTCGACAATGAAAAACCAAGACACATTTGTTTTCCCTTCGTTTTCCTCATTTTATATAGACATAAGAGAAACGTGTCCATCACAAAGACGTTTAGCTGGTGGGACACAGCACGTTCCTGAATCTTTAGCGGCACAACGACCTGCCGTCTCCTCGATGAGGCCCAGGGCGGTCCGCAGAGCCCTGCAATGCCTTGCCGGCACTGCAACGACGGTTGTAGCAGGTGGTAAGAGCAGTGATAGCTAAGCTGAAGAGTTTGGAGCACGTGAACCTGCTTGAGAATCGATGCTGCACAAAAGTTCACAGAGCCTGCCTCCAATTTTGGCTAGTCCAACTACGAGGGTCTGCTTGACCTTATCTCCAGAGGGTGACACATCGCTGTGACTGCTTGTATGCGCAGGTGCAGCGTTGCTGCTTTTGCACCGATATAAACAACGCCATTGCCCGTCGGCCATGGGCCCTCAAGGCATTCCTGAAATATATGGAAAGCCATACGAACCCCTCAGTGAACAGGCGGTCTCGAATAACGCCGAGTTGTGTAGGCAACGGCATCGCAAGAGACTGCTGGCTTTGGGTCTCCCCGCTGCAGCAGCTCAGGCAGGAGCTGATGCGGCTGCAGCAGCTACAGCAGCAGAAATTCCCAGCAGTTCGTGGGCTGAGGAGCTTGCAGTAGCGAACCCCAGCCTGGGCACACCGGATGAGCTTATCAATTGTGTAAAGGGAGGCTCTCCAATAGAGTTACATATTCATTTGAAAAACCTCTTCTGCGCAAAACTCAAAGCAGCACTGCTCTGCGACCTGGCAACTCGCCAGCTGCAACAGGAAACTCATGCTCATCGGCATGGACCACTGAGCGATGCAGACATGCCTCTGCTCCTGCAAGAGATAGAACGCACCTTCACTGATGTATTCTCCAACCCAGAAATACGTGCTGCTGCTTCAGGGTGTGACTTTGTCCGGCCCACGCACGAGTTAATCCAGGCATTGCGGGAAATTCGTAGCAGCACCAAGGGCAGTACCGACAGCTCAGAATGCTCGATGCTCCCACTCTTATTCACTGAAAGTGGCAGGGATGCTTTGGCTAAGTTTATTACTGCAGTAGACAAGCAGGTCCTCAAAAGCCTTTGCAGCAGCTGGGTTAGCAGTGGTTCACTACAGGGGCTAGGCTCCGATAAGCAAAGCCAGCAACAAGAAAGCAGTTCACGACGCGTACGACAACTATCTGCGCTCAACACTGGAAAGAATGCAGGCACACCCATGGCCCTCGCGTCTTATGCCGATGTTGCAGAGCAGTAAGCTCCCAACCAATCCCTTATTCATGGCACAATTAGTGTAAGGTATTTCCTAAGTCGCATAATGCCCAAGACCATTCTTTCAGATTTTTCGTATGGAACATAAGAGATGCTCTCTAGGATAGGGCAGTGATGCGCGAACACTGCAGGTGCAAGGCAAAGCCACGTGCGACAAGCGCCCTGGAGTTGCCTTTGTTTTTACGGGCGTCTGATGTCAAGGCTGCTAAAGATGCGATATCCAAGCAGGGCTTCATTGTCCTGAAGAACGCTCTCACCCCGAAGCAACTGCAAGAACTACAGCAGGCAACGTTTTCTGCAACCGCTACGGTACGCTTACTCTCGTAGGGTATGGAGGCAGGTCATCAAGTGCACAGTGTAGTCTTGATGTGTCTGCCCTTGCACAGAATTACAATTCATGGAATTCCGTATGGCCTATATCTTTACAGGCTGCCGAAGGTGGGATGAAGATGAAGGAGGTGGATCCGAACGTGTACTGCACCAGACCTACTTATGGTGTGCTGCCTTGCTAGCCATGCTGTTCCTGTTTGTGCTAGCTTTGCTGTTGTTTCTCACTTCGGTCAGTAGGCTTCCATACTGTTTGTACACGTTTTGGTCTGTGTGTCACTTGAAACATTTGGCGTGTGTTTTGTAGGACGCTTACACTGTCTCCTCCGGGGGTCGTTGGTAGAGAATTCTATAGTTGACGCTCAGCGTCTTTTGATGCCTCTGGTGCATTCATATCTTCCCAGTGGAGCTCACTTGGAAGCAGGCGGGGCTAAAAAGAAAAACAAGTATGATGCACAAAACTCGCAACGACGGTCGCACGTGAAGTCCACTCCACTGAGCGGATGGGCTGGTCATTATGCCTCTATGTATTCGGAGACCTAGTGAGCAATGGCCTGCTTATTTCTGTAACTCCTCAAGCGCAAACTTGGCTTCCCCATGTGTTGCTTCGTCGCAGGTTGTTCGTATCCGAGATGCAGACGGTAAATGCAGGTATGGCCACACCATTTGGACTGATACGTCCCTTCTCTTTCGGCGCCTTAGGGGAAACAGGTATGCAAGAGATGAAGAACCATGTCTCTTATTCCTTGTGTCAGATGCACTAGCTCTCGCCCAGCCTTGGCATCGGGACAATTCGCACCGCGGCATAACGGTAGTCATCCCATTGGTGCATGTGCACTCGAGCAACGGTCCTACAGAATTGCTTCCGGGTTCGCACACGCTGTCTGGCGAGGTAAAGCGTAGATTACTCCTCTTCTTGCTGATAATGTAGCTCCGAATCCTTGTTCGCGTGCAGGAACTGGATAGGATGCGGCTTCTAGACTGGCCTCAGTGGCCCCACATTCATTTTCATGACTTGGTGTCGAATGCTTTTTTCTCTCGCTGCAGGACGGAAAAGACAGTTGGGTTCATTGGATGTGCTCTCTGCCGGCGTTTTTTCGAAACGTTCTCGCTGGAGGTACAACAGTGAAGGCTGTGCTAGAACCTGGTGATCTCCTTGTCTACGACTCAAGGCTACTACATAGGGGGCAAGGTAAGTAAACCACTTGCATGTGCTGCTTATGCTGCCGTCCCATTACCTTGCACTTATTTACACTGTTGCTGATGGAGCTGCAGTGTACAGGGTGCATGCTTCATCATTTCGAGGCTAACCTGCATATAATGTTTCCCTAAATTGGCAGCAAACGAAACATGGCATCCTCGCCCATCTCTGGTGCTTCGCTACGACTACGAAGACACTCCACCACCAGGAATATACAAGAGTGAGGGCTTTGATCCGGCCAACCGTTTGCTTTGACTTTGAATCTTGCTACTTCGTGCTCCACCACAGTTTACAACTAATTCTTTCTGCTTTCTAATGGTCGTGTGCTGACATATTGTATGTGATTTCTGCCTCTTTGTACTCGGTTTACCTTCGTCAGATATCCTCTACGCTTTGGGGGCTTCTACATTCGGCCGGGCAGTGGCGGGACTTTTAAAAGTATATGAAAAACTGTAGGAGTGCATCATGGGCCCCTTCAAGTCTCCAGTGGCCAGTTATCGAGCGCGCTGAACCCAGAAACGCTGACATTTACAGGGTTTGTCGCTCAGAGAATGAGTTCGAGGCGCTCTTGCTACTGCTCGCTTGACGATAGGGGCCTCTTCACACCGCCCTAATATTTAATAGGGCGCCTGTTTACTGCCCCAGCACTTAACACTTCTATGGGTATATGAGGGTGAATAAGGTCACCAGCCGCAGTCTTTTATGCTGATGGACCCAGCTTCTTTTGTCCCAGCGCGATAAACTGTCCAGAAAAACTTTAGGATTGCGCGTTAAAATTGTTCTAGCTATTTTTGCTTTACCGCCGTTCAAGTGCCGTAAGGCACCGAGAAGTACAGGATGGCAGACGACACCAGAGCATTGCACTAGTCGGTGGCTTAAACTGTGTATGCGGCGATTCGCGCCTCACATGCTTGCTCCATTGCTGGGTGAAAGCCACCTGGAGTGTGCTCAAGATATTGCTTTTGCCGCCCAAGCGGCAGTTCGTGGAAAGATTGCACGCCAGCTGAAGTACAGTGAAAGTCAACGACTTGAAAACGCTAACAAAGGGATAATCTTGCTAGTATGAACTTGAAAACCCATTGTTTGATTTTGATCTTGTTTGCGCATTTCTGTTCTGGGAAGCATGGGCGTGACGGCGGAGCAATTGATTCGTATACCCTAGAAGCGTGAAAACCCGGTTTTCTCGATTATCCTTATCGGAGCAGCAAAGCGGAAGCCTGGTTTATGCAAGTAATTCCATCTGTATGCACGCAGACATTGAACTGAGTGCTGAGCTAGAATATACATAAATGCGTGCCGATTAGACTTCGATGATGCTATGCGTAGGCGTTTCCATGCGCGGCTACAGGAAGGTAAACTAGGTCATACCCTGTTGGAGAGAATTTAGTGAAGAACCGAAACCAAAAGTGGACAGTAGGCGGTCAGCATATACTAGGAATTCCAGAGCGGAAGCGCTGTGGAAGCAAAAGACCTGGAAAACGCTAGGGACAGCCCAAAAATTACTCATGCTTTCAGGAGATGGCCTTTGATCGAGTTGCAGTGTCAGTGAGTGATTTACTGAGTGCATAGGGATGCTTGAAATCTTGTGTTACACAGTCGTTCCGAATTTTTCTGTTTCAAGATGTACACTTCCATGAGGCGTCTATGAGTACCTTCCTTTCCTTCAGGTACCACCAGCTTATAGAATGGCGTTCATCAGTGTTACAAAAGGCATGCTGGTATGAGCGCACGCTTCCTCGGGGCAGCGCCATGCGCAATCTAGCACCTGTAAAGGAGGGACTGGCAGTTTTGGCAGCTAACATTGGGCCTTCATGACACTGTGGGAACGCATAGAGGCATGAAGTGGCGCAATTCGTCTTCAATTGGCATATTATGTCAAGATTATTGCAACGCAATCCATTGCCAAGGGCATTTCTGCATAAGCTGCTACTTCTGACGCGGTAGGCCGCCCAGAGCTCCTGCCTAACTACCTCAAATGCTGACAGGAAGGTCAGTGAAATCCACGTTTATTAGATGGGATATGAAATTTCTAATGAGATAATTAGGCTTTGGGTCACACGAGTCTCAGCAATGCTGCGGATTACATTGCGTAGATTGTGTCCTCCACCCCCTCGTCCAGCATCCATTCCACTAGGTAGTTTAGCCGATAAATTCAATTGAATTAATTTGCATTTTAAGTCGAATCCTTTAAGTTGAATTTACAAGCCTATAAAACAAGAGGAAAAGCGCAAAACTAATTCTGGGATGGTTAAGTCGCGACCGCCCGCTCCGCCGCCGACGACCAGCCTTCCCTCGGGAAGCCCTACTAACATTGCTGTGGCGGAGACAGTCCAGCTCATTGTAATCTCTTCGGTTCTCTGTCTTGCTATAGCTCTGGGGATTTGCTTCGCCTTTGTGCTTTTCTTCTACGGCTCAGCAACTAGATTCCTGCGGCGGCTGGTGACGGGGAAGGGGCACTGCAAGTGCCGGTCCGGTCGTTTTGCTTCGCTTTCTGAGGCCCTCCTGCCCAAACACTGATCACGCTTAGCTTGCAGTGTTCCAGCCCTAAAATCGCGATAGATTTGTCTTGACTTTTCGTAGTCTTCATCATGTATATTCCAGGGATGAGGCCCCGAATGTTTTCGACATCTGTCGAGATTGACCTGGAAACTGCCGCTGATAAATTTAGCTCAAATGAGGGGTGCAAGGACAAGAATCTTGTAAAAAACCTCAAAAAGGTCAGTCGTGTACTTTCTTCTTCATTGTCAGAGGGTCAAGGATATCCCCCCTCCCATTTAAGTGTCTCATGCCTGCCCTCATAGAGGGAACGGAGACCGGAAAGCAAATTTCTGTTTGACTTTTTTCATTGACAGAATTAGTCATGGTTGCCTCCTAATATGCTTTTATCATGTTTTCGCGTAGGCCAGTCGGCTTTGGATTGCTCTTGCCGCCTGCGTGATCTTTGTGTTTGTCTTTTTCTCTACACCCCTCTATCGCTCGCCTAAACCACCCACAACTAAGACAACCACAACAGTGACACCACCTGAATCCTCGTCTGGTAGATCCGAGGCACAAACAGCAGTGAGCCAGCGCGTTGGAGGCCACCGTCAGCCTGTTGCGGCTCTCGACATGCTGCACACGAGCAACTCCTTGGCACATCAAAATATGACCCCTGGATCCGGGGCCAGGCATCCCTTACACGAAACTCAATATGATCACGAAGAATGGGAATTCGAAGAGGCAGAGGATGATGAGAGTGAAGATGCCCATGGATACCTGCACGATGAATATGATGCAGAAACTCATGAACATCTTGCAGACACTCATCCTGAATACGGTTTAGATCATAGTAGCGTTTTTGACGAAGTGAAACAGCACCCTGATGAACCAGAATACATCGACATCTGGGTAAGGCAGTGGACCAAGCCCCACATCCCAGTGCTTCTTCGCAGTTGCTGGTCCTAGAAGGCAGCACATGGGCTAGTTTGCCCTGAATGTAGCTACCTACAGTATACTGAATTTTGGCTTGATTGCAAGTAGCCTTGTGTTGAGTGATACTTTTCCTTCAGGACGGTGTTACCCACGAAGATCTGCATCTCTCTGCGGGTATTCCTGGCCTGAGGACACCACTGTATCGCTTGCCGTTCGTTGATGGGCAACACAACAACACCCATGTGATTGGTGCGCATTCCAAAAATGTTCTTTTTCCTAAATATTTAGCAGTCAGTAGTGGAAGGAGAGCTCAAAAAATATCTGGGACCTACAAAATGTACATGATTCAAGATGGCAGGCCAAAACCACACCTCAATCATGGCAGACTTATCTGGCAGAAGGTGAACAGTCACTGAAACTCGTCTAACACGAGCAAAGATACCACGGGACGTATAGCTGTGCACCCACAAATGTTTTGGCCGGTCAAGACAACGTCGCCTAGTGAGACGCAGGCAAAGAGGCATACAAAAGAACGGCGGTAGCACCAAGCAGGCTGGCATGTTGCCAGCCGCGGACCCCTTCCACTACGATAAAAATGGTGACCAGCTGTTGTGTGTGATCAAATTACGAGTTGGTTTGCTCAGGAGGGCGAAGCGTCTTCCATGTTTTTATACTACGACCACATGCACCATACATGGGTGTTCAACGAACAACTGGACTTGCAGCACCCACAACCCGTAGCCTTTCTTGCACACGGAGCAATACTACCAATCAGCAAGAAGAATGACGGCACGTTTAGAAAGTTTGGAGCGCCAGAGAGTGTTCACTGGATCGTTAGAGACCCAGCTACTGGAGGGTCTCGTCCTGATGGTTCAATCAAAGTTGAGGGTAAGCAAGTGGCAGTCACACAGATGCAGATTCACTATACATATGGTAGCACTTCTGTTTCACAGGATTCAACTTTTAATTCAAGGGACTATGTCGACTGAATCGCATAGCTCTGCTAGTTGAAAAATCCTGATGGACACGCCGGTCCTCCGTTTGTTACTTTTTGTTGATTTTGCAGCCGATCCCACTCGCAGAAGTAGTCAGCATCTGCAGGCCCTTTTGTTGCAGAAAGTGTATCATGCTCCTGAGGATGGGTCTCTTGAAACTGGTGACATCGATGATTTTGAACTGTTCGAAGAGGAACACGCGGATGAAGATGACGACGAAGACGTGCCATTAGACGAGCACGGAGAACCAATCGCTCTCCCCATAGGGGCTCGGAGCTTTCAGCAATTCGTTACACACGTTAGGACTAATGTGTACCATACATTTGATTCCTTGCATCCCCGGTATAATCACGACGAGATACTTAAGGATCCCGTTGCGTTTGTCGAAACAAATCCACACCCCGACATGGTAGGCCCAGAACGGCTGGACGGATACTCTAATGAAACCGTACCCCATCCTTTAAGGAAGCAGGTACATTATGAAGAGGAACCCTAGTCATTTATTAACTTTAATTAGGTATTGACATCGGTTCTGGAGGGCAATGTGAGTCCCCCGGTGTGGATCCAATTCCCGTTAATGGAGTTTACGTGGGGCAGATGCATGTCGAGGGCACCCAAACCAGAACAATTGATCTGTTTTGCTAATTATCCGGTTACCTTGTCTTCATGGCTCAACAACAAACATTAGGGGAATGTGGTCACTGTGGTATCGCCACATTTCAAGTAGAGACGAATAGCGAGTGGGTGCTGCAGATGGGACCATCGCCACTGTGCAGACAGGGCAACGAATCTAACGTCATATTTAGTTGGGACAAAGATTAATGTGTAAAACAAAAGCTAGTTAGCTTTCAGCTTAGGCAGGTCTGAGGAAATATATATTCGCCAGCATGAGCAATAGGCTACAAGCCAAGTTGCTGATAGCTAGCTGCAAAACGAATATATATTCTGTCATGGAATGCTCTTGCTTGTAAGACTGCAAACAATTCGAGAGTAAATTTCTATTGGAAATGTGACAAGCAATCTAGCTACTAGATAGTTGCTTGTTTTTTGCACGCCTTCGTTTTGGAGCTCAGAGACGTGTAGCAATAGCGAATTGAGCGTTCCTGTTGAACAAGTCCCCATTAAAGGGCCGATAATTCTCATCAAAGTGCAGAAGCGTAATCAGTTTGACAGCAGTAAGTGTCTATTGTTTTCGCAGTCTCGTAGGACCAAAGTTTTCTCCGAGTCTGCCGTTTTCCTACATGACTGCTGTTTATTTTTCGTAGGATCCTGTATGGCACGGTGAAGCATGTCTTCGGCACTGCTTCAGTACCGTCTTCCTGCGCTGCCAGAGGAAGCTCACATCTTCGTGTGGGAACTTCGGCCTCCTGCAGTGTCGCAGAGAACAGACTTCCTCAGCGGTAGAATAGGGCACCCCAGGAATCCTAACTTTCTTTAATTTGCTGTTGAAGCTCTTTACGATTCCCTAGCAACAGCTTTTGGGCGCAAGTGCCATTATCTTCATGGACTACACTCGAAGTTATTTACGGCCTTTCCTGGTACACCCCTGAGGTTGTACTTACTCCTTGTAGAAATGATACTTACAGGTCCTAGAGAGCACAGGTTTGTGAGCACCGTCCATAAGAGTATGCCTCACCGAAAGGCGCCGAAATATTATTAGATAGTACCCAGGTGTCATGTTTTGGTAAGGGAAACGTCGATGTGGTGGCTCCCTTTGGGTTGGGGAGAAGGGGCGGAGCAGTTATCGCCTTGCGGCTTGGCAAAAAGGATTGTAGGCTAGACAAAGCCTCCCAGGTCGTCCAAAAGTCACAAGCGCAGCCAGATGGTAGTGGTATATGCATCTGCGGCTGGTGTCCTCGGCAGCTCTGGAAGAGAGTCTCACGCGCAGAAAGGAGCGGTGGGACCCGAAGTGCGTGTAACTTTTGAGGCCCTCGCGTGTAATAGGGAGCGGGCACTGGAGCTAATCCGCCAGAGCTTTTTGTAGCTGTACTGGGCACTCTAAAAGGAGGACCAAAAGGGAGGGAGCGCAGCAAGGGGGGCAAACTCTCCGGTCTTCGTTGCATGTCCTTTTGGTGTAAAACGAAGCCTAGCGTCTTACAGATTGGCTGTCTCAGGAGTGAGTATCGTCGTAATGCAACGAGAGACATTGGGGTGTACTGACAGGTGTTTAACGTCGCACTTAATCCTGCCTCCCAGGATTTCTCAGGTCTTGGAGCAGTCAAATGGGGTGGCCGGTCCCCCAGTATATCTCTGCAGATCTTCTGCCTATGGGGCCTTGCCATGTTGCCCTCCCTGGGCGTATAGCCTGAAGGTGACCAAAGTCTTCCTGGGGGCTCAGTCAGATAGGAACTTCGGTTGAGAGTTGAGGAGAACGATTCAATGGAGGGGTGCATCTCTCTGTAGATGTCAGCCTCAAACTTATTGTGCGTTGAGGCTGGAATCAGACTGCTCTGAAACTGTGTCAAGCCAATCAAATGTTCTTTGACTCCATGGTTATACAGGGGTATCCCTGCTGTTGTGGCTTCTCCCACATGATCTACTGCTGTTGCTGACGCTCTTGGCTGCAGCGGAGCGCCATAGAGGGTTTGGGCATCATGCAACACAGCTGACACATTCGTAGCTGCTGTAGATTGTGCAGAAGCTCGAGGGACGAAGGGAGCTGCATTCGGGTTGAGGGGCCTTTTCCTGCAGAGAGGAAAAACACCTTACGAAAACATGCTGGATAGAGCAAGATCAAGGAGTAAGAGGTTACTCTGTTACGCAAGTTGCTGTAGTTTTGCTATTTACTTGAGCTGGAGTGCGGGCTCGTCATCGTGGTTTGGGACTCCAGATGCCGTCTTCTCTTCACTACAGCTTAGGATCAAAGCATCCGCACCAGAAGGCTTTGTAGGACTGACTAAGGTCTGTAGGCTTTGCGATCTAGGGAGTAGCGTGCGAAGATAAAGACCAAAGATGATAATTTAGTATTTGGGCGGTGTCTTGCCTCTGGTTCGAGCAACGGTCTGAGCCGTCTCCGCAAAAAGAAGCACCCTACAAGAAGAAGTCCACGCATTTAGGAAATGTAGCTTTGCCTATTTATTTTTATGAAACTCTTAGTGTCATTTAGATGCAAGGCAAAAACCAGCAGGCCTTCAATGTCTACCTAAAGACGGAAAAGGCACCAACGGGTAGCGCATAGGGTTTGAGCCATACGACAATAGTTGTTTCAGAGGGGATAGTACTTTCAAGACCAACAGTTGCCTCCTTGCTTGGACGTTCGAGAGCTGATGTCATTCCAGAGCTTTTCTCGTTTATATCAAGTAGAACCCGTCGAAAGGCGCACAGCAGTGCATGGCGTTCCCTGACTCCATCTGCCTGAACGCGCGTCGCGGAATTAAGCTGAGAACCCATATATTTCAGATCAGGGCCTAGGGATTTAACCTTTTGTGCAAGCTAGGGGAATTGACTTCTCAGCAGAAGGATGAAGAGTTTACATGGATGGCTATATGGGTGATCCAGCTGCATGCGAGGGCACTGGGCCAAGGTCGAGCTGGGTCACTAGCTCCTTGACAATGCCAAGAATAGCCATCATATTCTATGGCCGTTTTTTTAAACCTCAAGTGTGTTGCTGCTGGTGCTGTAGAACAGTCTCTGTTTTCAACAAAAGGCGATTTTCGAGCGGCAACAAAGTTCCTGCAGTTCGTGTGCCAAAAAGAAAAACTTGCTTTTTGTAGAAAGCAGAGACAACTTTGGATGTGAGCCCAGACGAGCATCCTGCTGCAGTTTTGGGGGCAACAAAAGTATGGGGGCATCTTGCTGGCTCGTGGACCAAGAACGAAACTCACTGCCTCTGGAGCGGAGAACTTAAGGCGAAAAGGGGCAAGGATTCTAGGAGATAGCCCAGGGGACTCGGGCTGGAATCGCTCTTGATAGCAGCACTAAGGAACCCATATAGCCGGCCTAGAAACACGTAAAACACAGTATCCCTTCGACGAGATGTACACGGCAAGAACGCTATGCGACCCCGATTTTGTGCCCTGTTTATTCCTCCAAGCTCACTGAAGGTTGGTCTGCCACTCAGAGGCTATCGGCAACCGATTGTACGCGTGACCTAGTGCACTTTTTGAAATTCTTTTTAAACCCAGGCTCTCCTCCCTTCCATCAAAAACAACTTTTACAGCCAAAGAGGCCTTGGCTTGCACTTTTAAAGGGGAATTGTGGGGGTTTAAATAGCCAGGAAAGTGACAAGAATCAGATTGTGACAGACTTGTGTCGAACTCGAATGCCCTAAAAATCCGTAGAACGTCGTGGGTGACTTGATTCTCCAGTGGCATATGAGGACCCCCCACGAAGCAGATAAGAGAACCACATGCAGATATGAGTCTCACACTAGAACATTCAGCTGCTTTGGTCTCAGCCATTGCGCTGTGCGACTCATCATTGCCTCCTTGTAGAGCCCCCTCTGGATTTTTGTGTTGTACAGTCTCTTCTGGTAGGCCCCCGAGGCTCGAGCTCCAACAGTTTGAGCAGAATGATACTGTAGAGACGGATAAATTGACCTCGAACTGATGATCCCACTCCTTCAGCTCTCTAGAGCCAATGTGTACCTGCAACTTTGGGTGCACTCGGCCTTCCCGAACGAACGGTAGGTACAAAACAGCTCCAATTGGCTGGAGGCCCATGGAAGGACCATCAGGTGACCCCGCTTGTATACTAACCGTTAACCACAGGCCCCGAACGAGTAAGCTTTCTAGCATCGCTAATACTGTGCTGCCATTGCCGGCATTCGGAGCTACCAGAGACCCTTGGGTACCACCATATTTAAGCCGGGAGTGTCCGTCTTCGTGACCCCCTACTGGAAGGGCTACTGCAAGAAGGGGGTCCTCGAGCTGTAGGAGATTTAGTGGAGGGCTTCGTAGCTGCCCCTGAAGGGGCGGAGACATCCTGGATCTCTTGATGTACACAACTAGGCTATCCCTTACACGCTGTTTCTATCACTGTTGCTGAATCGATTACTAACCAGCTCTGGCCTGTAGCTCCGTGAATCTGGTACTCTCAGCTGTCTGTAAGGCCTGGATGGCTGGTTACCCCGTTGAGGAGCTGTAACCCTTTTGTCGAAGCTACCTGCAAGGCACGCTGAACAAATCGTGATCGACGAGAAAACTTTGAGCTATAAGCGTCAGAAGTAAGACCGATTCTATTGTACTCTAAAATGTTGTAAAATGTGTGAATGCCATAGTTATTACTCTTCGTTGTCGGATTGCGTGGGGAACGCTCTCCTCTTGTAGCTCTCCCCAGGGGGCTTTCCTACTTGAGTGCTTCCAGTGTCGTATTCATGCCATCTGCTTCGAGGTTCATATAAACGTTGAAACGCTTGCACAACGGCAATGAGAGAAAAAGAAATAGAAGGCAATAGCGAACCGCTTTGGTATTTGCTGCACCCCGTCGATGTTGAACAGCCAATGCACTGGAAGGCTTGTAGAAAATGCTGTCAGACTAGAATAATAGTAAACATTACATGAAATAAGCCTAATATAGTTTGAAGGATCAAGCACAAATACTGTGCCGCTTATTTTAGGCCCCTCAGTACTATTGGGCGGAACGGGCTCCAGGATTAGGCGGTGCGGTGTCCCTTCAATGTGTAGGCCCACATCCGTTAATACTTGCACTGCTGAAAGAGCAACAGATGAAGTAGCGAAGCACGGTTAAAATGAATACCCTTATATTTAATCTACTCATATGCATTAAATTATTCAAAATACGTGGCAAGAAAATCAGTCGCCGCTCCGCTGGCGCCCCTTTTGTGAACGCGCTCCAACTGCTCTGTCAGCACTCACCAAGGTCTTCTGACGGTGTCGCCAAAAAAATATGCGTAACCTGCTCCCAATCAAAAAAGCTAGATCATACTTTATTGAAAGCACAAGTTGAAAAGTCCAAAGATCAAAGTCCTTTACCAAAAAAACACATACAAAGATGCAAGTGAACTAAATCGCCCGTCCTTCCTGTATGGCCATCCCCAAAAAGGGGTAAATATATCGTTTATTTGCTAATACTCAATCCGAGACTTTGCATTTGACGCTGTAGAGCCCGTAGTTTATCTGCTTCTGTGCTTCGCCTGAAGTACACGTCGCAGTGCCAAGCTTGCAGACAACTGTCCGCACAGAGGCGAGACCCTGAGAAAATACACGCATCCAAGGACAGCATTGTCTAATAAATAGTCGATATTGCGAGCACATGCGGATGTAAATCCAGGCGATTCGTTTTTACCGCAGTGGCATCTCGCTCGGCCCAGATTGTCTACATATCCAGACGCCCCATGTAGATATACACTATACGCGCACATATTTTTCCTTAAACGTGATACATTCGAAGACAAACATATCTCCGCTGTAATAGACTATGCCAATATGATAAATCTACATATTTTATATCGGTCTGACGTCTCAATCCTCCCTATCCTGCATCGCCACGCGGTCTGGAACACGTATTCGCGTTCAAAAGCAGAGACCTAGCCTACCTAAAATTGTGCCACACCTTGCTAATGCGTACAAATCTCACCTGCACACTGCCTGCAGAAGTCTGCTGCTACTGCCAATCTTCTTTCAATTTTGTTGAGCCGCTGGTGCATCCACACGCATATCAATGCAGGACTGTTGCTGCAACCTTCGCAGATAGGGGGCAGAACTAAGACCCTTTCTCTCTGCGTCAAGCCTGCATATCCTTCTTTTAGCCTCCTCGATGTTCTTAGCGTCTGAGAATCCCCTATCTCGTTCTCACCGCTGCTACTGATGCCAAAAGAAGCATTTTGGAGCTGCTGCACGAAGTTCTTACGAATGGCTATCTCCTGAGGCTCTTCCACGTTGGAACAAGCGGATCTATGCCATTCTGAGCTTCTGGTATTGTACGCACTTTCGGAGGAAGCAGCTAAAAGTTCAGAATCCAACTCTTTGCATCTGCCCCCACAAAAAAGGCAAGAGGTAGCAGCAAAGAACTTCTGTAGCACCAGCCTTTCCCGTGTTCCTTCAGCTGTTATAGATCTTATGCCAAGTTGCTTCAGAAGAAAGTGCTTCCCCTTTTGCCGTTGCAGTTGGTGTCGGCGCATGGGTGTGTGGCCAGCTGCCTGTGCAGTCAAGCGCTGAACTGGCTTTGGCATTGCCCTGAACCACTGCAGCAAGTCTGCAGATGCCGGAGGGGGGAGAAGAGAAAAAACCCTGTCAAGTGCAGGAATAATCTGCCTGGTAATGTAATATCGATGATGTACTTGTGCCACTGGATGCTGATCCTCTTGCTGCTGCTGCCGATGGGGCAGATGCTCTTCTGGTGTCAGCACCAGCGATAGCGGCCTTAACGAAGGGTGTACCCATC
The DNA here is from genome assembly GCF_002999335.1 of Cyclospora cayetanensis. Classification (NCBI taxonomy): domain Eukaryota; phylum Apicomplexa; class Conoidasida; order Eucoccidiorida; family Eimeriidae; genus Cyclospora; species Cyclospora cayetanensis. The sequence goes on along the minus strand of NW_020312082.1, from coordinate 22,585 downwards.
CGCTCAACAGCTGCTGCATCTCTTTATGGTCTCTCCGCCCACCGTAAACGTTATCGGGGGAGGTCGCGCAGTCCACCAGCCGAACGCCGGCTCCTCGGGCCAAAGCACCCGAGGCACCAAAAGGTACATCTGTGTCCCCCGCAACATGGGAAAATACGAAGGGAACCCTTATGCCGTAAGAAGCTGAGGCTTCTCCGTTGTAGTCTCGCTGGTGATACAAGCGCTCATACAACACTTTGGCTTGGGGAGGAAGTGTCCCCGCAGGGGCGTCACCTGTCTCTGCTCGGTAGGTCCCTGAACACGAGTAGATTTGAGCCCAGACACGCCCCAAAACTGGCAATCATGTAGATACATACAAAAAGGAATAATGTGCATGTACACGTGTATAGAGAGCTAAGCATGTCTATGGAAGCATATATATACTCTAGATGCATCATGGATTCAATTAACATACAACTCTCTCATGGCCAGCATCGAACACAAGTTAGACGATTTCTCTGTATGTAGAAAGGCCGGCACACTTTTGGGTGCAAATGTGGGCGCGGATGAGCATGCATATATGCAGAAGCTGTGTTAGCGACCAATCAGGGGTACAGCGAGCGGTGGGCAGGCACAGCTGGAACTGCGAAACGATAATATTTCTGTCGATAGATGCAGGCAAGCTCGCAAAATACATATCCAACACATACATACACCTGAATATAACCAGCTTTGCATTTGACGGCAGTATCGACACAGAGCATAGCGCACTCAAAAGTACTGTCTTACCGAGCTTAGCCTTTCTGTGGAAAATGTAATGCCTTATGGGTATCTGACTCCGTAGCATTTTGCTCCACTGTCTGTACAACTGAGGCCATGCACAGTGCACAGCGGCCGGTTACGGGTGTAAACCAGTAAGGGCGTATTTCTCATATATTCAAACAACGCCAGTCAGCATATGACCACATGGCTCCACAGCTCCAGCACAAATAACCGTATACTCGTAACTTATATATATGTATCATGATCACATATGCGCAAGTGCATAATCATGGCTCACCATACGACTAGAGAGACACAACACGAAAGAACAGCATGATGTATCACATTTGCAACTATATTTCTTGCATCCCCCACTAGAAGTTTTGCGTTCGTTCTTTGTCTCTCCTTTGTTTTTAAAGGACATACTTCTCGATTTTTGTGCATATCACGCCTGCGCGTGGGCCATGCTAATCTTCTAGGTAGGCGTGCTTACTCCTACACCCCAGCAAGGTAGCGCAACGTACCATTTGCTTTACTTTTGAGAGATCTCGCGTTTCGAAAAAGAGGCGAAGGCTTTTTTCCAGAATGGCCGATGTAAGAGGACACTGATCGCGGCGGATAGTCTCAATGCCCTGGCCAGGGGTAGAGTAGCCATAAACAAAAACATCCAGCACAAAGGAATAAGCACATCCAGACAATGAGGCAACCAACAGATATACAACTCAGTACACACATGGCTAACATTGAGGGGAGATTTCAGATAGTTTTACGATCCCAGCCGTGTAGACGCAGAAAAGAGAAAATGGCAAGACAGTTAGCGGTCAAGGATGTATTCCTACCTTAGCGTCAAATATCGGTGGGCCTGAAGGCGAGAAATATGCGTTTCCAACGTATCGCTTCTTTGTGACAAGACAACATGGCAGATAAACCTGAGCATCCGACATAAAGTCGGGTTAAGCAGAAGAAAGAGCGTTCACGATGCAAATATCAAGCTCAAGAAGCATTGTACTTCTGTACGACGGGTAAATCTGCAAAATACCCCAAGGAACCCACAAGTATGGGGCACACACCACTACATATAAAACGGTACACGTTATCGTGGTCTGTATAAGCAGTCTATGGAGCCGAGCAAGCTATTAGGCTTCACAGCCGTAGCTGCATGCAGTGCTTTCTAGGATGCCCGCAAAAGCGAGCTAGTAGATTGGGCAGGACCTAGATAGATATGTGAAGGTATGCGCGAGCTTCTCTTCGAGACACATTAACAAATGCCAAATTATATGCAAGTATGCTAAAACCCGTAACATGCCGTGAGCTCCACCCCCACCCCTCTGCACCTGGATTCGAGAGTGACTATAGTTTCCATTTAGCTGCTCAAACGGTACTGCAGGATTACCTTTTCCAGCTGAAGCGTAATCGGTGCTGGGTTGCTCCTTGTGACAGCGTCGGCGATTTCCCTGCCAATGCTGAATGCGGCTTCAAGGGATCTGTCCTTCAACAAAACGAACATCGAGTCCGTGTCCCCGTACAAAACTCGGGCACCCCACCTGCTCATGAGGACAGAGAAGGATAGAAGTCCTATGGGTCCGCACGTGACTCTCGTGCTGCATCGGCCCCCAATCAACTCAACACGCATGTACAGCGACCTGGGTTGGTGGCACAAGTCAACAAGAAGAGTCGCGCATCGCATCTCGTGGCTGCTGACCCTCAGTTCAACGCTATGTTGATCCGTAACACTTATATTGAGCTTATGGGGCATCACCTCATATCACAAAAAGCGCATTTAGCGAAAATTTCCGGGAACGTGCGGAAGAACCTCTTCCTCCTCATATACATGCCCCAAAACTTCCAGCCATTAGCTCTAGCATGTCTCACTTGCCCCTGCTTCCTCAAACACAAGCGTCCAGTAAAGAGGAATACCCTATATACAACGAAGAAGCAGTGAAATCGAAGGCTTTTGGATGTGCCTTACTTCTGTGTCTGTTCAATAAGTTGCATTGCACGGATCAAAGTGGCCTTCGCAGTTTCGACAATGGCATCCGCGACGTCTGAACAAGGCATTCTGCCGCTGACGTTCGCGTTAGTATACCTGTAGGTAGCAAAGGTTTCCAAAAACTGTACAGCATAAATCGGCTGTCCAAGAAGCAGACTGAGTTACAAGAAAGTTCACCAGTTAATCTAGTCCGTAAAGAAATATTTGTGGGGGACTTACGTATCTCAACAATGGATATTATACAGGCAGGCAACATAGATTTAAATAGCTCTCATGATCGCTCATCCAGCACACAAACATTGCGTCTGCACACTGCTTCAAGGCAGGCTAATGTACTACGGAGTAACGAGGTACAATGCTCATACATCGTTTGCAATCACGGTCACTGGTAGACCTCCACACACTGCAAAGGCCATGGCAGCAAAATGAAGCTTTCGAGCAGTAACATGAATAATTACCAGCAGGGAGATGGACTGGCAAGGCAGAACAAACTGCACCGAAGGAAAATCACTGCGCTTTCAAAAACTGCCTTTCACACTCACGAATCGTTAACATAGGAAAAAAGAACGAGACCGCACAGATGGATCTAAGAGCAAGAGGTAGATGTATAAGGGCTTACAGGTATTGGCAAAACGCCTTACCCGTAAGTTACGTTGGCAATCATCTTAAGACCAAACTGCCTGTAATCCAGTTTCCTTAACAACGCTTCATCTGCCTGCCCATTGCCTAAGCTCACAAATAGTCCACAATTCCAATTCAGCATCTACAACCTGCAGCCGCTATTGATTGCCCATTTACACATTCAGGCATACAAAGATTCGAGGCTTTGCGTTTGAGTGTGTCGCCATACCAAGAGAGAGAGTACGCATAACGCTACATCGACAGTCCGATAGAGACATTGAGTAATTCCATGCGCTGCTATTATGCTCAATTATGCACACACGAATGCACCCCGCTAGAACACCTCACAGTCTGCTAGCCTTCCAATTTTGCCTCGAATACAGGGAGTCCTCTAATACATTGAAATGCTACGTATACCAGAATTCGTGTCAGGCTATACATTACCTTGATATCTTTTGGATGCCTGCTTGACCATCACCCGCGTCTGGAGAATGTCATTTAAGATGGCTGGTAGGATACCCTGGGTGGCATGCACATGTGATAATAGCCGGAAAATAAACTTGTTGCTCAGCTGCTCCCACCATGGCATCCATGTAAACTCATTCAGCTCATGAAAACCGTGTATGCATCTTTACTGCGCTGTTCTGGATTGTCAGCGGCGCGACTTCAGGCTTTCACCCCAAATGCGATTACTACCATCAATGCGTTTTAATAACACCGCAATCAAAGAGGATATTTCTTATATAGAGAAGAAACCTGCTTACCTGCCGCACATGAGGAGACACAAAAATGCTTCCCCCAGGCAGCACTCGCATCGCATCGTTCCGCTGGGCCCACACGCTTGACCCAGGGGAGCCTGCGCAGCCACAGATGAAGGGCGGTGCGAACGCGCAGGCAGATAGAGGGGTACGGCAAGTTGAGAGAGTGCCACTATTACTGTGGACTGTAAACCAGATGCATACTAGCACCGGGGGCCCGAAATAGAAGCCAGTGTAGGACGATGTCAATGCACGCCTTTATGTGAAAAATGAGCAAACAGAGAGGGATGAATGCAGAGAGCATCAGAAGGCCCAGTAATAGAGAAATTTGTATATGTATTTGTGCATACAAACCCTTACTGTCTGCTCCCTGAATTCAATGCGAACCCCACAGCATATTTTCAGAGGTTGAGCATACAGATTCAGCTCCTAGAATTTTGCAATCGTGGCTTACTTCTCGTTGCCATTGCTTCGGCATGCGCCTTAATGACCCAGGCAAAAACATCTGGGGGTGCATGTACCGTCAATACTCCCAATGTCTTCGTTTCTGACTCTACCGGGTCCACCTGCGCACATACGCTAGACTTTGCCCCCTCAATAGTGCTCTTGATATAAAAAGCGTGTTCACCTTGCTTGTGAAAGCAACACACACAAATGTTTTGTGAGTGTAAAGCTTTAGCTGGGGCAAATTGATCAGACCTGTGTACACCAAGCGCAGCCGTAAACCTCGAACGGTCAAAGCGTACCTCAACAGAGCCTAGGCAAGTGGAATAACAGATATTGTTGGCGATCACAATTGAGGGATATAGAGACAGAAAGTCCAGAACTAAAACAGGGGAGAAGTAAAATCCAGATATAGGTTCCAATACCAACGGTACTCCCACTGCTGCAGGTTGCTCCCTAACCTAAAATGCATTCATACACCACAGAAACTGGCATTAAAACTACGAGCCTTCAAAATCCGAAGAGAACCCCAACAAACACAGCATCCAAATTCCACCACAATAATATCTTAAAGCGTGAGCGCTAAAATGCAAAGCGTATTTTCTTGATCGTAGGTCCGGGTGGTATCCTGCCTGTTGCTTGGATGGGGAGACGAGGACGCAGTTGAGATTCTTTGTGGCCCTGAGAAGGATATTCTCGACTTTGAACTGACTGCCGCGCGTTAGGGCAGAGTGAAGGCAGCAGCCGTACAGCCGCGCAAGTTCACTTGTGCGTGGCAAAACTTCACAGCTGTCAACAAGCCGGAGGCCCAGGGATACCCTAATGCAGGGCGACACAGCAAAGGATAGTGGAAGCGGCCATGAAGAAGACGGGATTGGGTGCACAGGTTCGTAAAGATGGATGCTTCGTTACGATATGACGGACACTCAAACAAAGGGGGGAATTAAGAAACAAATAAAATTTCTGAAGTAAACAGGAGGGGTCGTTACTCCGAGAGAGGCCACGAGAGGCAATAATAAAGGAGGGAGCCTCAACTCAAACCGCAGGCAGAGTGACTGTCAGGTCGCTCTATCCTCACGTATACGCATGAACGCATGTACAAATACGCAGTAAAAAAGGCATAAAGCTCTCTACGTTTGCACGCATGCACACATATTCGAACTTATTTGCCAACCTGTTTGTACATAAGGCATAACACTCACGTACGCGTGCTCAGACATACATCTAGACGGGTGCAGAATACCTGTGTAGACCTGAATACGTTTGAAGGACAATGACAGATATAACGAATAGTACAGGGAACGGTAGAGGTAGTTTGGTGTTCCATTCAGCAGCTCAGCAGTTACCTCTTCATAACGTATGCCAACAGCTCGGCGATTGACTTCAGCGCCCACAACTCGTCCTGCTCCCGCTGCTGCTGTTGCTGCTGCTCCTGTGGGTTCTGTAAAGCTCTGCGTCTCCGTTTTTGCTGTGCCTGCTCCCAAACTGCCGCAACGATCGCCTGTGGAATGGATGGTAAAAGGAGCCCCAACACCTCACCTGCGGTACCACAAAGGTCGGAATGTTGCAGCTTTACCTCCTTCTGAAGCAATCGCCAGCCCTCAAGCACCAGTCGCCCAGGGATGGCAGAGCTCCCGCGCATCCAATATCTTCGCTTTCGCATGTTGGTTCCTCCAGAAGCCACAGGAACCACAGATGGGAACGCGGTAGGTGCTTTAGATGATCGACAGGAGAGTCGGGGAGCAGCAGATATTTCATCAGCCCTGAGAAGGACAGACAACTAAAGCTGCGTCAATAACCTCAGAACCATCGTATACAGCTTAGTTTATCGGTCATGGTGAGGGAGAAAAAGCGACAGACAAGGTATCTTTGCATTTGCTGCAGTGGTCCTCTCTGCCATTCTCTCCTTGTGTCTACAAGCATATCTCGTTTAACGGTGTCTGGCTATTGTCTCAGGTGTCTCGTTGTGCTCCTTCCCAACTTCCTGCACTTCTGACTGTATGCGTTCCTAGATTGTTTTATGCCAGAGTCAGTAGGCTTAAGATTGCTGCCTGTAGCGTGTGCCCTGGAGCTCCTCTCGCCTGACCGTCTGCTGCATCTCCGCCTGAAAAGCTGCCCAAGGCCAAGGGCGTCCGCGCGCTTTCGTAAGAACGCAAGTCCCCGACCACCATCCTCCCACTGCAGCAGCAGAGAAGGATCTGCTGCTGCAATAAGACCGCAAAACTGCAGCAGCAACTCCTTTTCGCTGCTAACTATACAGCGCCACCACCTGCTGTCAAAGTAGCTATCGATACTACCAAGGAAAATATGCTCTTGTAACCCCCCTGGTGAGTTTTCGGGGCAGGGGGGACACCAGCGAGGAGGCCCAGAGGGCTCCTGGGAGTCAAATATTATTACACCATTAACATCAGAGTACAACACTTGCTGTTGCATCCTTTCTGTGCACAGTTTCAGTCGTTCATCTCTTAATATGAAGCAAATGGCTAGCACGGAGCAAGTGCCAGGATTAGGTGTTGCTGCTGCTGCTGCTGCTTCCGTCGCTGCTGCAGGACGGCACTCCGCGATGACCTCGAGCGCTAAAAGAGTTCCATAGCTCGCAGTCTGAAACGCTCCTGGGACTTCATCGGTGAGTTTTGACTCTGGTGTCTGCTGCGCAAAGAGCCCCTTCTTCGCCCGACGTACATCAGACGCAAGACTTACTTGCGAGGTGCGCTCATGTTGGCTGCTGCTGTTGCTGCTTTGGGAGGTATTCGCAGGCTCACGTGATGGCGCCTGCTGCTTTTCCTGCTGAACTGGAGCCACATAGCCTACGATACGCCCGTGGTTGTCCAAGCGTGTTGACACCTGCATTTTAAGTTTGCTTTCACTCATTCTCTTGTTGCTGCTACCAATGGGATTCCTGCTGCTACAAGCTATTTCTTGTTCCAGCCGTATGCTTGCATCCTGCATCTGAGGCATTGTGTGCTGCTCATTCGCCTTTTGCCTCGTGTGGTCGTGCTGCTCCTGTATTTGTTCCTCCTGCAGAAATAACGCCTCCCCTTTACCGTTTCCGTTGGTCTTGTCGATGGCCTGGATAGCATCAAGACACCTGGCCTCTGCATCAGCATTGCACTGCGGTAAATGTTCTTGCTTTTGTTGACCCAGTGGTGGTTGTAAGTGCTCATAATGGCCCTGCCGCTCCGTTCTGTGCCACTTGCGCCTCACCTTTGACGGGCAAGTCGCATAAACTTGGGCCATGTCTGGCGGCGGCTGGAAATACACGAAGCACTCCCAGTTGCTGCCCCCGTGCTGCTGAATTCCCGTGTGTTCCTGTGGCTGCTGACGTTGTTGCACTCGCTGCTGCTGCCGTAAAAGGCGCCTCAGCTCCGGCTTACACTCTCCCTGTCCTACAGGTACAATTGGCCATGTTTTTGCCGCTGGTAGTGCCACTAAATGCTTGCGGCATGTACAAGGCGGCGGAACAAACCCGCAGTGAAGCAGTTTCTGCTGCAGGCGACCACCTGGCGTTGCTCTCAGAGGGTTTGTTGCAGCGGGGACGTCGCGCGGGTCGCTGTAGAACGGAAGCATTTCTTCTTTTGTGAGGGCTACCGCTTTGTTTATGCACGTGCAAGCGTCAGGCGGTGGAGAGATAGAAACCACCGAGTTACTGGATTGGGATGAACCAGACCCCTTGACTACCGTGCATCGCCTAGATACTGGTGTTGACGTCTTGCTACTGCCGCTGCTGCTGGCTGTGCCACACGGTCTGCCATGGGGATGAGCTGCTGGGGCATGCTCTTCGGCCGCTCCAGTTACCGCCTGTGCTGCGCTTGCTGTGTTTGCTGTTGGGGAGCGCACAGCGATCCCTGAACACGGTTGGCGGCGACAGGGTGATTCGCCTATGGACTGGGTAGGGGAGAGGTCATCGCAGGATGATGAGCCCTCCAACCGTACAGTTGGGGCATATGATGAGCTGTCTGTTGGTGCATCGAATCCGCCCGCCGACTCTGCTGCTACTGCTCCCGGCAAAGCTGCTGGTACTGCCGTTATTGGTGGTACCCGCATTGTTATTGCTGTTGTCCTAATATTTTGGAGGGTTTTGGCGGGAAAGCGAGAGGCTCGGTTCTCAGACAATCCACTGTCAGGCAATTTACTATGCCCCTCGAGGGATGTTACTTCACATGTGCTGCTTCTTCTAGAGGGATTGTCCCGAAGGAAAGGTAACAATGGGTGATCCTCAGTATTGGATTTCGTTGTATCGCACACCTGCAGAATATCCTCCATATCTGATACACATTGCTTGCCCTTATTGCACGGTGCACAGCACCTACACATGCAGCTTCTGCACTGCGCACAACTGCCAATACTATACCTCGGCTCGGCTGTGGAACCCCTTTTCCGATTAAAAGCACAAAACACTTTCCGCGGGCCCTCTTGCTTCTTTGACGTGATGGGGCTTCTGCTGTTGCTGGAGTCTGCGCTGCTTTCATCAGAAGCAACTTGCCGCTCTACTGAATTTGCATCGGGAATCTCCCCAAGGCCAGGTGCTCGCATAGGGTTATCTACGTCACTGTGAGTCACAGTGCCATGGGATGCAAGAAGCAAAGAAAATTCCTCGTCTTTAAGGTCCTGAAAAAGCAGAAAAGCATTCGCAGCCAATGCACAGCTTAGCATGCCGTGCTCTTAGAAGCTACCTGATGTTGCAGGTGGTTCAATCGTTACTGGTTTTGTACGTCATGCACGTAGTATATCTGCATTGTCCCCATTTTCGCTATACTTGCTGCTGCCTCTGGTGCTCCAAAAGCGCTTCTGCTGCGTACCTCGATGCCGAGAAGGTCATCAGTGGCCTCAAGTGGAAGCTCTGCAGGCGGCACTATGCCGACAGGGGGCCTTTGGGAAGGAGGCGTCGCTTGAACTAGCAGCCGTGCAGCCTCCACTGAATCTTGGCTACTGCAGAGCCCATGAACAAGTGGCCGTCCTTTTGACGACATAAGCGGATCCAAGGTCACCTTCTCTTGCCAATGTGGGGTCCCCTCGCCTGCAACTTGGGAATCCTCTTCGGGAGGCTTTGGAGCTACACATGCCCTTGGATATCTTGGGCTCCTTCCGATGGACGCGGAGTCGGAATCTGAAGTCTCTGACAGCTCCGATGCCTCCCATGTCTTCAGCAGAGAATAGTCAATGTCTCGTGAGCGGCGCTGCTCCTGTTGCTTCTGTTCTAAATGACTCTGACAGGTGATACCTTGCAGTGGAAATGGTTTCCCACCGTCTTGCTGCCGCTCTTGCCATTCGTGAACTCGCCTAATGATATTTTCGAGTGCTGTTCTCCATAATTCAGGAGCGGGAGCTCCTTGGGGGTCCCGAAGGCCTTCCTGAGACCCCGAACCATTTGCAGATGGAGGCGGCAATCCCCACGCAGATGCCCTTGCTGTTTCTTCTCTCCAGTAATCGGCAACACTGCCTACCAATTGAGCTAAAAACACGTTGGCACTAGCAATGCTGCTGGGTGTACCTACTGAGATTGGACTCGGCGATTCGTTCTCCATGCGACCAGACCGCTGCTGCTCTACGGCTGCTGATACTGCTGCTGTTGACTTCGCTTTTTCAGCGGCAACAATAGGGTTCAAAACCTGATCCATCCGTGCGTCCACTTCTATCATGCACTTGCTATATCGGGGGACCTTCAGCAGTCGCAAGCCTTCAGGTCCTTCAGGGGGCAGGGCTTGTAGGATCTTTTCGCATAACAGGCCAGTAGGATTCTCAATCTTGCTGCTGTGTGCTTTTCCTTGTTCATCGGTTGCACTGTGTGGTGCTGCTGTTGCTGCTGCACTTGCCTGCTCCACCTGACTTATCTGGTGCAGCAGTTGCCCCCAGCCTAAAGCAGTAAAGGTCCTAACAGCCCCCTCCCCGAGCATACCCAAAACAGAATGACGATGCACGCCTTGGACTGTACTGTGGCCTAAGGGCCCCTTCTCTCCCTCCCTGGAGATTCTCAGGTGTCCTCTGTAGTAAGGGCCCCCGCAATGAGCCTTGAGAGGAGAACTGTGGGGTCCCTTATGAACCCCTGCGGCAATAAGAGGGTCAAGGAGAACCGGAGTCCGGAAATAGGGCTTCTGCACAAATACCGGGGACATCCCCCTTAAATGCAAATCGGCGAAAACCTGAGTCTACGGAAGGACATACACGAAGGCAGAAACACAGAAAGCAAGATGAAGAAGCTTAAAATATGGCAGTTTCAAAGAGCAAATTAGCAGACGCACGAAGGAATACGTCCGAGACACAAATGTGGGTGTATTCCAAATCATACATTAACTTCTGAGGGGAAGAGAGCAACAGATTGACACAACAAGAACAAAAGCTAGCAGGGAGAGCGGCAGATGTCATAAAGGAATTGAAGACCGCTCGAAAAGGATAACAATGGGGGGAAAGCACATACACAACCTTACTTGGAAGTTTAGGTGAACCTCGTAGGGCTGCAGAGGACTCCCTGTGACAGCTCCTTGCAGAAGCAGCCCAGCGAGGGGTCCCACCATATCCGGTGCAGTCAAGTATATTTTCAGGAAGGCATAAAGCTCCCTGTGATACCCGTAAAAGGGAGTAGGCCTTACTACCTCGATCCTATACACAAGCGGGCCCCCCTTGGGCGCCCCTTTACTCTTTCCTATCCCATCCCAGCCAACTGGATCTCCAGGCTTGGGGACCCCAATGCCACGTATAGAAGCCCCCTTTCGACAGCCAGGGTGCCTGGCACCTCCTGCCTTCGAGGCCAGGAGGAAGTCTGCCTGCAACACTAGACACCGAGCAAAGCGACGAAGAAATCCAGAAGCCCCCTCTCCATATGCCTCTGGGGGGGCCGGGACATAAAAGTATGGAAATAGGCCATGCAAGTGGAGGCAACATTGAGGACCCCCCGTGCCCCAGGGTCCATATATACGAACTATGGGAACCCTCTCAAGGGGCCGCCCGCATACTTCTGACACTAATGGATCTAGACCCTTAATTGGCGAGTCTGACCCGATCTCTACTACTGATGCTGTCACTGCGATGCCAGCGAGACCCTCGGCGTCCACGTTAGTGGCTGGAACATCCCAATTTTGCTGGACCCCCTGGGGCACTCCGCAAAAAGGGGAGTGTAAGGGGTCTCCAGACAGATGATGTACATCCATTTAAGGAAAGATCCTAGGCGCCATGCCGACCGAACCTCAGGCTTGAAAGGGTGGCGAATAGATCATATCTCTAATGACGAAATTGTACAGCTACTGGGAAGGCCCTCAGTAAGAAATGGGTGCTCGGGACAGAGGGAAACCCCTGTCGAACTGGATTCAAGAAGCCCCCTAAAAGGGTCAACAGCTTCGCCAGGCTTGCCCCTAGGGCCCGAATGAAGTTACTGTCACATGGCTATTAGACAATGGCGGCAGTATATGAACGAGATCTATCTGATGATGGCTCCAGATTGAGTACAACCGCGGTGACGTAGGGTATTCGATTTTTCTTGTCTTAGCGTTTTAGGTACAATGTTTTCTTCCAATAAGCATGAAACCAACTTGACTCAAACATACGGCTCTTCCATTCCCTCTTTCTCCCCCCTCTCAGTTTCGAAGCAGTCACCTGCGTTGGGCCCCTAAACAAGGGCCCCACTAGGGCCGTGCGTTCTTGTTTGTAATTCTATAGATTAAGTGCAATTTTGCATATCTTCACTATTTCAAATTATCTTTATAGCTATTTTGTGGCTTAAAGTGTTATTGAGCAGAGTTTCGAGGAATTTGTCGACTTTGTGGATCAATCGAGGCATCTGTGCACACGACCGCTAATCGCGGATGTGTGGTCTCAAGGGCTTCAAGTTCAGTGCAGACTCAGCTTCGGGGTAGCTGGCGCCTTGACTCGTCTCACCGCTCGGACTGAGCTGCACACTTTAAGGAGACTGGAGCGAAATATCTCCTTCCTATGTCCCCTGCTTGCAGAGGGAACAACATTGAGCAGTACCAGGGAGAGCAAGAAGAATAAATACTAGGGTTTTTTCCGTACGAGCAATAAGACTGACACGAGTATCTGCAGACCCTGTTAGTGCTTCTTCATAATTCATGTTGTATCTAGCAAGAATGTCCGCCAAGTAAAGTTAATTCAGGGGGCTACCAGATCTCTGGCATCAAGGATTCTTGAGGCAGAAGCGCGGAACAGGTGTCGCAACACACCAGCGAATCGATCTGGACATTGCTTTTGTATCGTGCTCGTGGCTCATCGTCCGTTGGTGTCTCTTCAGGTGTGCAAGAATAGCATAGCACATTAGACCGCAAGATTCTCTCAGATTAAGTGCTCGGAATCACTACACACAAACAGAAAAATAAATTCGCATGGCTTAATATCTTATTCTGCGGAAAGCTCGCCATTCGCGTTTACAGCATGAGCAAACAAATTCGATCCATACACTATTTGCAGCAACTTGGCCGTCCAAACCCTGTAGGCCCCAGAAGTCTAAACACAACGCGATCAATCCATGCCAGACATGCACCAAGACCACGATAGCCGCAGTTAGGTCTGTGTTGGTAGAACCCAGGGCCTGATGCTTCTTCCTCTCCGTTGGGCGCTCAGTTATTACCCTGCCATCTCTAGTATTGTGGCGCTGCGAGGCTCTTACCTTCTTTCTTATGATGGCAGCCCTATTTTCTCGATGAACATACACTCTGAGGCATAATTATATCTGATTGCACTGTGCACCTATTGTGGGCTGATGAGCTCTTTTCTGTCTCCGTCTTTCTTCGCATGTACCCTTTTGTGTCCTCGCTTCACTTATGTGAGCTTGTTCTTAAAGTCTGGACCCTTTCAGTGCCCGAAATTTAGCAGAGCCGCCGTGGATTTCAAAAGTACATACAGACCATGGCAAGCGAAAACACGATCCGTTACACGGTGTGGCTGAGGCCAACCATTGCCAAAATATCTTCCAGACAACAGACAAACAAACCGGCAGTGCCCATATCAGTTCTTCTGTCTTTGGACACAACCACATTTCTCTGCATGTATGTCTTCACGCCTTTTCAATGTGGCCCCCTTCTTACTTGTGCTTTCATGCCCTGGGATTAGATGCTTCTCCCAGGAGTTTACTTATTGCTTTCGCTTTAAAGCTTAGGTTTTTAGGTTGTCTATGCTCCAGGGAAAAGCGGTGCTCCACTGCATGCACTGAAAACTTTTTTGCCACCTCAGCTGGGGGGCCCGAGTTTTCCAAACAGCCGATACACTGCTTAACAGATCAATGTAGCGCTACTGTGTGGCGCAAATATGATTTTTAATGCTCGTCGTGGCTCATTTCTTCTGTATTCTTGTTGTTACTGCTCGTTTTGCCCATGTGTTATCTCAGCTGTCCAAGCTTCTAGATGTCCGAGCATAATTGTACCTTCTTCCAAGTTCCATCACTTGCTTTTCCACAGTTTTCCATATAAAGTTTCGAATTTTTGTGGTACAGGTATTTTCTGAAAAGTCCCTAGCCTGAGCGAACGCATCTCCGGGAGCTCAGAATAGGGCGCAGCTAGCCACTCGATATTGATGCGGCTGTTTCTGCTCCGGTACGTCATCTTGTTGTGTAATTCCCCATATTCTCCACAATTTTCCTTGTTTCCAGCGATTTCGGCAAGCCCGCCTCTATTTCTGCCCCAATCACCGCATGAGGCTCCAGAGGAGTGACCTCCGGATGTCCACTTAACGGTTCGTGCTTTGCAGCTAAAAGGGCTCTAGAAGAAAATCCCCTATAGTTCACATCGCTGAGAATGGGGAGTAAGGACATAGATGTGGCTCTACTGTTTTCTACGGAGCTTCTCGTTCTCTCCACTTGAAGCCCCAGATCTTAGGCCCTATTCCATAGGCTTTTAAATGAGACGACTTCTTTGCCCTTTCCAGGTATACATACGCTCATATCAGTCCGCAGGAGGTCTTTGCAAGGATTTTTGTGGCACTGCACAAACCTTACAATTTTGATGCAAGTGATTCCTTGTGTCCTCTAGATCCCTGGGGATGGGGCCTGGGAAAACCAGCAGGAACAGCGCAGTTACTCATTAAGTTTTCATCAGGTTTAATGATTCTGTCAATTTCCTGTCAGGAAGCCCAATACAGACACCCCCAGCAGATCACCGTGTTCTTGGCCGTTTCACTTCTTCGCGGGCAACGCAGTGGTATCGCCAGTCAAGTTGGGGGCGCCTTGTCCAGGAGCTACTGCGATAGGAAATGTCGCCATTGAGGCCCTTCGACAGCAACCGAGCTCATTCTAGTGGCACCGTCGTGGCATCCACTGAAGCCGATGCAAGCTGCACCACAAAGAGCAGCAGCATGCTTGGCCTTGAAATTTCTGGGTCTCACATCCACAAAAGGGCCTGCGTTGAATCAAACAGCACCGATAAAAGGAAAATGAGCACCAAATACTTATCATCAAGTAAGACTTTAGGTGAGAGTCTCCTGTTGGTAGGGGATGCTTCCGAAAGAAATTGAACCAGCGGTAACTGCCGTATGCGTAGAAGCGGTAGCTACTAAGCAGGGATAACCAGGGCAGTCATATGTGGCCGTGTGCGCTCTAACATCTGCATTCATCGCTCCGTCAGGAACCAGCGGGTCACGCCACAGAGCTTCTCAGAGGCCATGCGACGAGGAGCACCAACCTTCGAAGCAGCAACAGCACGACCAATTACAGAATCCTAACCACCACGGCAAGCCCGTGAAGCCTTCTTCTGGTATTCAAACACCGCATCACAGTGCAGCGACAGTCACACACCACCGTTCGGTTGCTGCGGCAGCATCTCTATGGGGAAACAACGGCAGCAAGAACCCCAACTTGGAACTGCCCACTGATGCACTTGCAGCGGCAGCAGCAGCGATGCTGGCTGCCCCTGACGAGGTGCGAAAAGCCCGCGATCAGCTGAAGGAGAAGGAATATGAGTTACACAAACAGCATGGGCAGCATCCACGGTACCAGTCAAGGAGGCTCCTAGACACTCAGTTCTCCCCAGCGCTAGAGCAACGCAGTAAGCAGCGAAGACATGTACATGGAGGCAACATCTTAAAGATGTAGACAGAGATACCAGACCAACGCGGAACCATCAAAAATAATACTCAGGGTGCTCTAGGCAAGCGAAGAAAACTGCAAGATTAGTACCAGCTTCTGCTTGCATGTGTGGGGCAACTTGAATGCATGTAAGATTCTACGCGGTGTTTCAGTGCAACCTTTTCTCTAGTTTATGTGATTTCTCGTGCACAAGCTGCGTCTAGTTGCACTAAGCGGATATGGCCCCGATTGCTCGCGGTTGAATTTGCTGGGGCGTGGCCAACCCAAGTTTACTTCTGTATCCGTGTATTATGTCATTTCCTGCCTGTGCTGCGGTTACGTTCGTTCCTTTCTGCTCCTCTCCTTATGCTGAGTCACGGGCTTCTCTCTCTCTGCTATCTCTGTCTGCTGCTTGGTGAGGATCTCAACTGTTACGTCGGCATCTGCGCGCAGCTGGGACAGTAACGCGTTGTCGGCTGGACGAGGGATCCTATTACACCTTCAAGTCTGCTAAGGTGAGGGCTCTCATATATGTGAGGCATCTCTTTTCGCCAATACGGTGTAGCGCTTTTTAAAAGAGTACAATTTGATGTATAAGCTACAGCCACCGAGATTTGGGCTAAGGGCCTACGATCTGTGGAGGGCAAATAGCGTTTGCGGCCTATGAGCTTCGGTGAATGCACAGGTGAACGGCGCCACGGTTGAATTTAAAAACAGGGAGCAAGCCGCTGCCTCTATTCATCATCTTCATTGCGAATATGGAATCCCTGTCTGCAGAAAATTTGGTTTTCGGTAAGTTTGTGGCTTTACGGCTTCGGGATTTGGAGTGAGGGTTTAGAAATTGTTGATATAACGCACATTTCAGTATTTGTAGTGCCCATAGAGCCGAAGACGAGAGCCCTCACTGCACCCGAATTGGTTGCCCTCTTCTTGTGGTACTTCCTCCCGTGGTTGTTCGCCACGCCCCCCTACGCCGCTTCACCCTAAGGCTTTGCCTATTCCATTCCCAATGACTTTCTCTGTCTCCATTTTTACTGCCGTTTTTCCTCTCTTTTCAGTTATTTCGTCCTCGCTGAGCAGAACCCCCAACACCCCAAGGCCGGCTCCGTCATACGGAAACCTTTGAGCAACAAGTGAGCCTTTCCAACTGTCTCTCTTTGCTTTATAGATCGAAGTTACTGGGTGGAGGTGATGTGTACGCTCCTATAGCAGTGATGTTCCAAGGTCTGGTACTGCATACGTAGGAATCAAGATCCCGACGAGCTGCACAAGCATGAACCCGAAAGGAAACACAGCAAAAACGACGCCCAAGTAAGAGCTGACACAGCAGCACTGCGCAGCAGTCCACTGAAAAGCAAGAACAGCAGCCGCAACGCTAGCCTCAGGTGGTCTTATTGCATCAGAATTCGCGTAAGACAGCTGCAGAGGCCGCAAGAATTGCTGCAACTGTCGACGCAGCTGGGAGTCTTCTTTCACGAGCTTGCACACCTCCGGTACATCTTCCCGACGATTCACACCTCAATTTCTTCAACTCACCTTCCCCGACGACTGGCTCCGTCTCCGTCATGTTGGTCAAAGTGCTGATCTTTTCCTGAGCCCAGCTTCCTTCTGCATCCCTTATTGTGTATCTCTAGTGTGTGTAGCTCTCTAGTGCTGAGCTCTTGGTAATTTTGGCGGCCCCTCTGCCATTCTTCTATCCTGCTTCTCTCTTATCACTCTTGGCTGCTCTTCTAGGCCTTCTTTATTTGGCACTAGCATCTCTTTCGCTGTTGCGCTCCGTCTGGTGACCAGATACATGAATCATGGGCTCCGGTTCGCCTGCCTCCTCGCGAGTATCTTCCGCTTCGCGACTGAGAGGGGTCTATTCGAGCCGGTAGGTGGGACGCCTCTCTAAACGCTCTGCTGAAGCAAAGGACACCCCTCACGGGCTGCACTCCTCATACCGAGCTCGTTCGCACTCCTGTGGTGTTGGCTAGTTGCCAATGAATCGGTCTCAACTTTTCATAATAGGACATTACACCCCGATAGCTCATTGGTGACAAAGGACACCTCGCCCTAAACCACCGTACTTCGAATGCACCCTCCAACTTTACCTCTTGTGCCTTTCTCTCCTTCCACCCATCTGCTGCTATTTTCATCGCTTTGGCCAGCCTCTAAAGAGAGCTTCTGTTTGCTCCTGACTGCTGTGCTTTGTGCCTTCATTTTATGCCTTGATGCGCCCCTGCCTTGCCTTCCTGGCACCTTGCATCTATCGGTTTCTGTAGCTCAATGCCGCTTTATGCAGCCGTGTTTCTGCCCCAGCCTCCCACAGTATACGCAGTGCTTTTTCTAATCTCATCATTGCCCCATCACTGCGGTTATTTTATCGTCTTTCTGTCTGTTTTTCTCGGTATCATACATTAGTCTGCATATGCTTTTCTGTCTCTTTTTACTTGTCTGTGTCGAAGGGCTTGGAGACTGAATTGCCTTCTCCGTGGCTCTGGGAGCGGGTTGTATTCTTCTGTGGAGGGTTCGTGTCTGATGAAGTGATCCGGAAGCTGTTACTGGCAGATCCCAAGGCCCGTTCTGCTGCAGCATGCGACCTCACTGCTGTTACCGCGTCTGCTGCTACAGAAGGTGGCGGCTCTCAAAGCCAGCCTGCTGACGCTTCTAATATCGGCCACACAACTCTTCTGGAGAGAAGCCATGCGGCAGCTTCTTTCACTAGTGATTTTGTTTTCTCGACTGCAGCCACAGCCACCGAGGCTACCGTTGCGTCTGCTACTGCTTTAAGAACTGGGGCCTCCGCAATCGTGCCTTTCGCCGCAGCATCTCCAGCAGCGAAGCCGAAGAAGTACCAAGCCGCCTTCACTATACGGGGGGGTGAAGGTGTGCCTGGGGAAGCCCTCTGCATGCGACAGCAACGAAAGCAACAAGAGCGATGCCTAGCTAGTGCTGAAGCTTGGGACTCCAGTAGCCCCGGTGTTGGAATTATTGATAACCGAACAGCCTCGCAAACTGATACTAGTAGCGCCTCCACAGGTAGGATACTGCATAGGAGATTAAGCGCGCCTGGAGCACTGACACGCTCCAAGGCTTCCATCTCGCAGCAACGCCTTCAGAGTCAGCAGCGACAGTTGCTACAGACCCTTAAATCCAGAGATACCAGCGAAACGGTTGCTCGGAGACGCCGGGATATTGGTAACACACCCGGTATCTATCAGCCCAGAAGTAGAGTCTCACAACAACGGAAGAGAAGTAATGGCATCGCAAATCTTTTAAGTAAGTAAATGGGGCTGGGGACCCCTTAAAGACGCAGCAGCAGCATCAGGTGGCGGTGGTCCAGCTAAATTGACCATCTATTGCCGTTGCTGGTGCATTTCTATAACCTCTGTGCAAACTATTATTTTAGACTTCGAAGCAATTCTTTTGCTGAGGCTTACTTGCGGTCACGATGATGAAATTCGCTGAAATGGTAACATCGCGAACGATGAGATGTTGCCTTAGCAGAGTAGTTACTGAAGATGCTGGTATATGTGTTTACATCTGCAGCAAGTGATGCTATGTGCTAGCAGTCAAAGACTTCAAGACTGTAGACACCTTGATGCTGCAGTAGTCCGTGTAGGCACTCCGCCGTACATCCACTATTATGCGCCGATGTGCGCCACGCGGACCGCACAAAGGTCGTATGGTACCCAGCTGCACCCTTACCAGACGCCACATGTATCCGCGAAGTAGCTTGGGAGCCCCAATTAATACCCAATCTTGCATGGCGTTGTAGGCCTTTGAAAACAAAAAGTATTACAATGCTTGAACGCAGCCCCAACAGTCGCCACAGCTCTACGACAGGTAACTCCCTTGCAATCCTAATGCCACCCTCCACGACGCAGGCTCGTGCGACAATCATTTCTTGAAACAGCGCTTACTTAAGGATGCAGTTGCCGTGTTAATCTTCTTCGACGCGATGCAGTACCAGGGTTTTCCACTGTAGGCTGGTGCACTCTTGTGGAAACCCCAATGTATATGCCTGCTCTACGACTTGCTAAACACAAATGTAAAGTCTACGTCGAGAAAAAATCAATATTTCATCCCCTTTCAACCCTGCTCCAACAGATCAAGAATTCATTGTTGGTAGGGAATCAAGTTTTCACGTTCACTAGGCCGGCTGATGCACGCTTGCACGTTAGAATCCAGCACACACATGAAAACCATCATCACTTGAAGCGCTTGAATGCTCCAGCAAACATTCACTAATAAGAAATCAACCTTTGAAGACTGTTCGGTCATTAAAGATTGGATCTGCACGCACTGCTGCGTGCAAGGCAAGCTATAGCAAAGCGAGTTACAACCCCTCCTCCAGCTGCTTTTGTCGCAACTCAAGTCTCGCTCTCCACATGAACACCTAAGGAACTAGGTGCGCTGCACAGCCACAGCCTGTCAGAGCCTTTAGCGCCTAAGGAGTGTTAGTGCAGGTGCATCATGAATTCTAGCATAGATGAATAAGGATTTTGCGTGACAAGGCTGATTGTGGAAAGGACGTTTTCCATACCACTTTACAAATAAATGCTATTGTCCATAGTTAGGCTGAACAAGACAAGGTTGTGCAATGAACAATTTATAAAAGTACATCATTCAGCTAGATGCTTGTAGCTAGGGCAAGCATAACGCTCATTCGGTGAAAAAGGAGACTCTTTTTCCTGTTTCTCAAGGTGGCTTGCCTGCAACAGGGGGCGCAGACCCCATTCTCAAACGACCGACCAGTTCTTGAAGGGTTGACTTTCCCAGTAATCATTTGTCCTTACTAAGCACTCAATCGCTTCTTGTTACAAAAATCTTCGACGCAAGGGTTGAAGTCTAAGGTGCATATGAATTCTTTATCAAAACCAGAAACTATATTTATCCCTTTCCGAGGTAGGATTTGCGGGGGTGTTAAGGAAGGATAAGTAAAGTGGTGTTCCAGTGTTGCTTTT
The DNA here is from genome assembly GCF_002999335.1 of Cyclospora cayetanensis. Taxonomy (NCBI): domain Eukaryota; phylum Apicomplexa; class Conoidasida; order Eucoccidiorida; family Eimeriidae; genus Cyclospora; species Cyclospora cayetanensis. The sequence goes on along the minus strand of NW_020312082.1, from coordinate 2,080 downwards.
CCACACCCGTGCAACCAGCCCGCATTGGAGATCCTTGCAAATCTATCGCCTGAGGGAGACTCGGCGCAGCACCCGAAACCGTCGATGGGCGCCATCCCAAGAGCAGACTTTTTGGAAGCCTGGGTCGGTAGAGGGTGGCGTTAGGATTGCACAAGAGCTGTAGTGCCTGAAGCTTTAACGCCCTTTGGGGCTGCAGTCAAACCTCGCAGCCCTTGTCCTTAATCTTCAGGGCTCTTAGAAATGCTCAGTGGTGATTATGAAGGGGTTACGGCCTAGAGCGTGCCTCCAACTGCGAGGAAAGCTAGCGAAAGGACAGTGACTACAGTGTTGGTTCATTACCTTCTAGCAACACATGCAGCCTAACGCTGTCCGCTCTTTACATGAAGAGAAGAGTCTTGACTCGCAAAGTACTGGACGCCACGGATTGCTTATAGCAGTGCCCAATCTCTTAAGCGTCCTATTAGAAAGAAAACGCATGAATGATTTATTTGATGTATGTAAATCGTAATCCATTTATATTTTGATTGTCAGTGTCAGCTGTAATGTACTTTACTAAAGATGCATAGCATGCAGCGTACTATTTTATGTTAGCCCTGCTCTCCCGCTTCATCAAAGGTCTTGTAGGGAAGCACGACTCCAGGCTTTGCACGAAAATTGCACGTTTTTGAATGCTTCTTCAAAACCTTTCTTATTCCACTGCCAGCTCCCCTCAGACTTCCTGGCCTCACAGTAGAGGCACGCGTGATGCTACCTAGAGTAGCGGGTTAACTTGCACTTCAGAAATTTTTAGGAACACCGGTTATACTCTACTAAATGCTAGTGAGAAACCAGCCCATTGGTTTGCCTTCTTCTGTAGCTAATTGATTGCAATGTACTGTTAGCTCGACACAGGATATTCAATATTTTGTATTTGTGCTAGATGCCATGCGAAACCAGCTTTCAATGTTTGGAGTACTTGGAGGGTATGATGACGCTGCCCCTAGCTGTTTTTTTCCCCTGATGTCCAGAAATGGGAAGGAAGCGGGCAAGGGAAGGCAAATCCTCTCTTTAAATCCACTGAAAATCTTTCGCAAAGGTTTGTGTTGAGTGCGAACCAAGCGAAACCTCAAGGAAACTTTGGATAGGCTGTTACAACTCGTAGTAATGCATGGCTTTATGCAACTCCTCTCCTCTCATGCAGGGGCGGAGGATGGAGAAAATTCCACTTTTCTCTTCGACAGTTGACCGGTTTCGATATCGCCCAGCCAGTATCGTTAAAATGCACCTTGTGGCGATGGAAATGAATGGTGGCACAGAGGCCGTTAGCGCAGCAAAGGCTTGCCTACAAGCTGGTGTGAACTCAGTAGCATAGCTATTGTACAGGCATAAAATGTCAGTTGATCAAATGCTTACAGAATATATCGATCACGTCCTCTCGAACAAAAAAGATGGAGGCCATAAGGATGGACAAGCACTCGAAGATGGGATAGGCCTGTTGAACAGGTACCCCGTTCTGTACCTCCCTCGTACCGCCAAAGAACTACTTTATGAGGTCCCTTTCTAGAAAGGAGAAAAACTTCAATGTTGTTTTTAATGTTAATGAGTCACTCATCAGCTTTCAGGGATTACTACAGCTGAAGTCTTCACACAAGCTGTAGAACAGTAACACTTCATTTAAGGTCTCGGTATGAAAACGTCTTACTCGAGATTCGATGCAGATTTGAAGGGCTTTGGTTGGTCTTGAGCAGAAGTACGCCTTTCCCTGCCTGCATTCCTCAAAACTCCGAAAATACGGAGAGCAGGTTAGTCAAAGTGCGCGCAACCGCACCCTCTAAGCACTCGGAACATCCATAGCTGGTTGTACACAGCATCTAACTGACAAGCATACAACGTTGCGTCAAAGATGTACGAAACGACAAAGCAATTACTCGAGTCTGTGCAATACGAGCGAACAGACCAAACCCTCAAATCTTTACTGAATTTAGCTCCGTGAATCAGTGTACTAAAAAGTGGTGAAAAGTAGCCTAGCTCGCAAGATCTTGCCCCTCACCTTTTAACTGTCATGGTCCGTAGCTGTAGATCGATACCAACTGCATACAGG